>NW_028141164.1:16443455-16531915 GCF_030444845.1 Prenolepis imparis
AAGCAGTGGTATCAACGCAGAGTACTAGAGAGAGAGAGAGAGAGAGAGAGAGAGAGAGAGAGAGAGAGAGAGAGAGAGAGAGAGAGAGAGAGAGATATTTATTAGCTTTCTCAGCTATTTGTAAAATACAAGTCTAATTTACATTAATTACAATATATTCCTTTAACTCTCGCTTAAACGCTTCCAGTTCTTCGATTCGTCTTATTTCAGCTGGTAAGGCATTGTACATTTTCACTCCCTCATAAAACATACTCTTCTGTGCACTCGTTGTCCTACGAAATTATACCACAATGTCCCCAGCTTGCCGTGTCTGTCTTTCATTCTCTTTTCCCACTATTGTTAACTTATTTCTTCATTGATCCGGTAACATATTCTTTACAATCTTAAAGATAAATATACACACATTATAATTCAGCCTCTGCCTTATGGACATAAACTGCAGCGCTTGCAGCATACTCTCCACTTTGGTATATCTATCACATTGCAATATGACCCTCATGGCCCGGTTTTGCGCTTTTTGCAATTCATTCAGTTGTGTTTCTCCCATATCAATTAACAGCGTCGCACAATACTCAAAGTGAGGCGCTATGATTGACTAATATATAATACATCTAGTGTATGCCGATATGTAGTTACCTATTCTATTTCAAAAACTCACTTTTTTCCCTATTTTCTTTAGCATATAATCACAGTCCTTAAATCTTAACCTATCGTCAATAATTATGCCTAGATATTTCATTCTTTCCACACGCTCTATATCCGTTCCATCCAAACATTTCAGTGTAATGTTACCTCTCAGTTCTTTTCGTACACTTCGAACTATCATATATTTCGTTTTCCCTGCGTTTATTTTTAACTTATTTGTATTCATCCATCTTTCCACTGTAACAAATGCCATATTCATTTTTCTTTCTATTTCCGCACTACTCCCTCCAGTCACATACACTAGCGTATCGTCTGCAAACATTTTTATACTACATCCCTCCGGACAGACTTTAATTATATCGTTTATATATATTATAAATAACAAAGGTCCTAATACAGATCCCTGTGGTACTCCATATTCTGTGGCCAATAATGTAGACCATTCATTGTTAAATCGTACCTGCTGTGTTCTATTCTTTAATTAAATATGATCTTAACCATTCTAAAGCTGTTCCTCTAATTCCGTATTGATATAATTTCTCTAACAGTCTTTCTCTATCTATCGTTTCAAATGCTCGCTTGAGATCCATGAAAATTACCCCCACCATTTTTGCCTCACTAACTACCAGTTTCCATTCGTCAATGACTGTTTGAATCGCTGTTTCACACGAATACTGTTTTCTAAAACCTGACTGATGTTCTGTTATAATACAATTATCTTCTAAATACGCCTCAATTTGCTTTTTAACTACTAATTCTAATACTTTCTCGAATATTGGTAACATATTAATAGGCCTAAATTCACTTGTTTTTCTGGCTTTTTCTATTTTTGGAATCGGTATTATCGTAGACGTTTTCCAACCTTCTGGACAGCAACCTTCCCTCAAAGAGTTATTTATTATATCAATAAATTCCTCTTTTATTACATAAAATACTGCTTTAAGTATATCACTAGTTAATCCCTCCTCCGTACCTTTCTTTTTTGGTAGTTCCATAACAATTTTTTGTAAATGCTCTATTCTAATCATCTCAAAATTTTCCATTATTCCCTCGCTTTCAATAACAAAAATAATTCTTTTACCTGGACTGCCTAACTTATCTCTACTTATAGATTTTACTATGTTCTCAATACTCTGTATATAATATAAATTAAATTTATTAGCTATATTGCACCCTTCAGTATTATCTAATATTTCAAAATCTATATTCTCTATTTTTTTTGTACCCGTTGGTTCGCCCCTTATTATTTCTTTTAAGGTTTTCCACATAGATGTCGGATTTCCCTTGTTATGATCTATCATATTTTCATAGTATTCTTTTTTCTTTGTCCTGATTAGTTTAACCACTGCATTTCTTTCGATTTTAAACTGTGACCAATTTTCATCCGTGTCATCATACAACGCTTTACTGTACGCCTCATCCCTTTTAGCCGCTGCTTCCCTTATTTCATCCGAAAACCACTTTTTCCCTTCCCATATTTTCGGAATTCTAAATTTTTTTCTAGGTGCTGTAGCATCCAACGCATCTACTATATTATCGACAAGTTTCTTCGCTCTCACACTGACATTCATATCTTGGCTTTTTCCTAATTTATTTTCCACTAATTTAATAAATTCATCTACATTAAACTCTTTAAAATTCCTAGCATTAAATTCTCTGTATTTATTATCAATTTTATTCGCATTAAGATCAACTTTTAACCACGCATGGTCCGTTATTTTAGGTTCATGAATTACTTGCACTTCTATTTTATTATTAGCGTAAATTAAATCTATAATTGTCTTACTATCTTTCGTAATTCTCGTCGGTTTATTTACATATTGTTTCATGCCTAAGCTCAACATTGTCGTTTGTAACTTCTTTGTATAAAACGAGTCCAACATAATATCTATATTAAAGTCTCCTATTACTATACATTCTCCCCGTATTATTAATTCTTCTATTATATCCTCCAGAAATCTCACGAACTCACCATGCGATGAACTCGGTGAATGATATATTACTGTTATCACTCCTTTATATAATTTATCTTTCACCTCAATCGCAGCACACCAACAATTCGCTTCTAACTTTTTTACTAATACTATCTCATATTTAATATCGTCCCTTACATATAAAAGAATCCCTCCTGTATTTCTGTTTTCAGCATCACATCTAATCATACTATACCCCGGTACGTTCACTTCACAGTCTTCAATTTCAGCAGTCACTCTGGTTTCTGATAACGCTATGAACGCAGGATTCATTTTTTTCATAATCTGATGCTGTATCTCGTCTTTATGCGCCATCACACTTTGCGCATTTGTATATAGTATTAATTCCATTTCCTTCTGTAGTTGCTATTTATCTTCCTCCCATCCGGCCCTCCTCTTCTCCTCCTGTATCGCCCTCTTGAAAGTCGGACATTCCGGATCAAGTGCGCCATGCTCATCATTTATTTTCAAATTGTATGTTTGAATCTTAAACATACCATTTATACATCTTTTCTTTGTCGCTGTACATTCACTCACCTTGTGATTTCCTGCACATTTGTGACATGTTTCATTACGCGTACAATTCTTTGCAATATGATAATAACCCCAGCATTTAAAACATCTTTTAATGTTAATGTGATTGAATGCAGGACACTTTCTCCATCCTACATTCAGTTTCCCTTTTCTCAACATTACTTCATGAGTCTCTTCATCTGCTTCAATTATTACGATACCATCTTTTCCTCTTCTTCCGGACTGATCTTTCTCATTTATTTTCTCTTTAACTATTCTCTTCACTATTCGCATATGAATTCCTTCATTTTTCACGTCAATTTTGTTCTGCTTCTTAATTGTACCTATTAAATCATCATCATTCAACTCCATTTCTTCCTCGCCAATATTGACAATTTTTATCTTAGGTTTCATCCGCGGTGACTCAGTAACGTTAAAATTCTCGCCCAGCTTGGCTTGTACTGTCGCCTTTAGCTTTTCCATTTCTTCTCCAGTCTCACAGCCGAGAATCACTGTTCCCTTATTTCCTTTTTTTAACTTCGTTGTTCCCATAGCCATATTCTTGATATCTACCTTTTCTTTTATCAGTTTTTTAGTTGCTTCACTCTCCTGTTGCACCTTGGGTTTGACAATTATAATATTTTCTTTTTTCTTCTCTTTAACTGCTTCACTATAACATCTTTGAGCTCCTCCTGCCAGTCCACCCGCTCCTCCTTGTATAATTCTTCTCAAGTCTTCCAGTTCTTGTTTAATACTTCCAAATTCTTCTGGAACTATTTCCTTAACCATCATTTTAATTTCCTTCTTACATGCTGTTTCGTCTTTTATTTCTTTCACAGTTTTTACAAGCCAATCTATTTTTACGTCAATACTCGATGATCCACTCGCTCCTGATATTCTATTTCCACTGCTTGATGTCGTAAACGAACCCGTAGATCCTGTAGATCCTTGTCTTTCCCTGCTGCTCCCCGCTGCTGTCGGTGCCTTCTTCATATCTGCTTCACTTTCAATTGTAAATTTCTTAAATGGGCCAGGACACGACACCAGTTTCTATTCCCGGTCTATGCAACTATTACTTCAATACTTTTTCGCCACTCTCCCTCACTATATAATCACTTAAAAGTTATCACTTTTGCAGAGCGATGTTTGACACGTCTTCTCTCAGAAAAAAAGAGAGAGAGAGAGGGGGGAGGGGGGGCACGTTGCAGCTCCATCTATCGCGACATTACGCAACTAATCTGTTGCTCTGTTTTATGTTTGTATTCTGTTCATCTTTGATTTCGCACACACATATGCACGAAAATTTTCTGCACCGTTTTCTTATTTATTAGGCTTCTAAACTGAAAGTTCACTAATACTTCTTCATTCAATTTCTAGTCGGAACCTATCTTATTTTGTACGTACAAATAGCAGAACTTTTATTTTAAACAATTATTTTTTTGACCTGACGACAGAAGCCGATAAAGATATTATAGTTTTTTAGTTTTTTCTTGTTTTTACATAAAATCGGTAGGTTCCGACTTTGTTTCTGTACGTGCTTTAATTGTGGAAAAGCATTTATTATTTTATTAAACTAATAAAAAGCTTTCGGTGCAGAAAAATCTATAATCATCTGATCGATAAAACAGACAGATAGCATCCCCTTAAGCCACAACTATCAGCGAGTGTTCCAGCTTTAAATGTCATTCCGTTGAACTTGATAATTTTATATTGTGGATTGTAACAATTTGATATAAGCGGACCATCGTAATGTAATAACGATAAATTGGAACATTGTGGAACAGAATGTAACAAAGCAGTTGATGTGTGTAAGTTCTTTTCTTTTTCAATGCGTCTCCGCACAACTTGTTTAAAGGTTTTTCCGCTTTTCGTAGATATTTTTTAAGTGTCTGCATATAGTTTTCAAATTTAAACGCACTGAAGTTATCAAGAAGTCCATATCTTTTGACATAATGCACAAGATGAATTAGACTGTGAACATTATGTGAAACATTTTCAACTTCGTACAGTTTTATAAATGTTTTAATAAAGAAACGAATGAGATCTTGCGCATAGCTTAGATGTTCATGTAAGTCTTCTGAAGACAAGATTCTTATAATAACGTATAATGTCATAAAATGTATATATACATTTTTATTTATTACATATTTAAATGCCAATGGACTTGTATATAATAATATTAGTCTATATTCTGTGGCTTTCCATAATTTTAAACAATCCAATCTTCTTGGTTTTCTTGCAAATTCTATTAGTATTAATGGCTTTAAATGAGTAATTAAACGTGTAGAAATTTTGTCTACGGCTCTGTATTGTAATCGATATTGTACTCCTCCATGAAGCCATAAATTCAATAATTTGCGCATAATTCCCAAACATATTAAGTGCATATAGTCCAACGGAACATTTGTTATAGTTTTAAAATAAGGAATATTTAACAGACTGCACGTTGTATCTGGTTTGTAATATTTATCGTTTATCTTTTGTATAAAATCATCATCCGATCTAAGTGGTCCGTCAATTTGTGGGAAACATATTCTATTTTTTATATATTCTCCTTCCGTAGTGCATTTCGTACAACTAGAATGCCCAGAATGTCCTTTGACACACAAAACGAATGATTTAGCCGGTGTATCACAAATTAAAGCTGCAATCCGACATGCTATCTGTCGATCGTTGATGTTAATTCCATTTTCACATATTTCCGTAGCCTCATTGACAAAATCTTTTAAGAAATGATTGGTGTTCTTCGATTTTTCATAGCCATGATAAAGTCCAATCATGAAAACGTTACCATACGGAATAACTGATCCAAGTATAGGCCAAAACTGTTGTTGCGATGATTTTGTTAATGGTAATCCGTCAATGTTCACAGCTATTTTTAAGCAATCAATATTTTCTTTTACAGAAAATAATATTTGTCTTATAGATTCAACTAAACCAAAATGATAATATAATCCTGGTGCAACTGTACGGATGTTGTCTTGTTGTTTTGGTATTTTTAAAATTGTTTGTGCATCCAGAGAGTGTGGAAAAACAAAAATGTTTTTTCAATGTTAATAGTAATGCTTTTAGAGCGATATGTGTAATTTTATACTCTACAGACTGCAAGATCGTCTTCAAAATCGCTTTCACTCTCATTTTCAAATGGCAGATCGCTTGATTCATCGCGAGAAACATTTAAAGATTGTAAATCCGACTCTTGTTCCGAATGTCTGTTTGCATTTTCATATTGTACAAATATGTTTGCATTTTCATGTTGTACAAAACCAACATTTTCACATTTCATATCATTGTCTGTATCTATTATTTTAGAATTAATTCTGTCATTGTTCAAATCTGTTGTGAATTTACTATTATCACACGACAATGAAGTTCTATCAAACAAATTTTGAGAAATAATATTTGCCTCCTTTGCAGCTAATCTTCTGAGATGTCGCTTTGATACATATAAGATATCTTTTCTTTGACGTTGTCGATTCATTTTCATGTGAAGTGTTATATCTGTACAATATGAAAAGATTAATGATTGTAGACAAACTAGTATTATATACTATGTACTTGTAATATTATATATTATTTACAAGATAAACTAGTAATAATGGTACAAATAGAAAGATGATTTCTCAAGAAAAAGTAATTTATAAATATAAAATTAAAGTTTTCTATAAGATATCAAGAGACAGGGTAGTGTTTCGCGCCAAGTAACGCGCAAGCAAAGCCACGCGCAAAAGCAGCGAGACACGCCATGTATCTATTCATACAAGGTCTGTCCGGAAAGTAACCGATGTACGCTAATATCTTTATATCTGAGTGTGCTATTGCAAGAAAATGAGTATTCCTCATTTAAAAGGAACCTTTGTGAGTGTTCCTGGCAAGCAGCACGGCTTTGCAGCCTGTCAATCGAAAACGGTATATAGATGTGTATGGTGATCAAAACCGTGAATGTCGCATTTCTAATTTTTCAATAATAAGCGTGTCGAGTAATAAATTTGTGAAAAATTTTGTTAAAAATTTGACAAAATAAAATAATGATTTGAAATAATTAATATGATCCGTGTAACTTCTGCCTGTTTTCAAAATAAAAAATTTTTTAAGAGGAAAGAGATTTGTCGATGTCGACATAAAATAGAATGCAACGCTCACGGTTTTCGTCACGTACACATTTGTATACCATTGTCGACTGACGGGCTGCAGAGCCGTGCCGCTTGCCAGGAACACTCATAAATATTCTCTCTAAATAAATATTTTTCATTTTTTGTAATAACATACTCAGATATAAAGATATTAGTGTACATCGGTACTTTCCAGATAGACCTCGTATATATAAAATTGGCCATTTTAATGTTCCACTTCAAATATCTCTTTTCTAAAGCTTTTCATAACAAAAATGTCCCGTACAAAAATTGTAGAATTTCGAAAGAGAAAAAAGTTGGCACTGATAATTTTTTCCTAAAAACCGATTTTCAAGATTATTTGAAAGTCATTTGTTCTTTTAAATGAAACTGCCTTAATTTTTTTATATAAATTGTTTTCTCGCAATATTCACTAAGAAAAATTATAAAGATAAGATGGCCAAAAAGTGAATAGTTTACAAGATATTTTATGCTTTAGTTTAACATAATTTCACATTTCAAACTATGAAATATCATAAAATATTCATTTTTCGCCGAATATTGCGATATCAATTTATATACAAAAATTAGATATATTTATATTTATATTATATGATACACTACATTTATATATTTCTATATATTATATTCATATATATTGTTGATTATATTGATATATTATATTTATATATATTTATATACACTCGTCAAAAAAATTAACGCATATGTATTTTAAGTCAAAATTTCGCATAATTTCAAATAAGCATAACTCCACTAAAAATGATCACATTTGAAAAATTTTTTTTTCACTGTCAAGCTTGAAGTCTCTACTTTAAAAACCATTCGTCAGATTTTTAATTTATCTTCCTCCCCCGTACGCCACTGCTTCAAAAGTAAGGACGGGTTTTGCCTCTAAAAAATTGCGTACTTTGACGCACTCCACGGGGTGGAATACATTTTTTTCGCAAATATTATCATAACTATCGTAAAACGTGGACTTTTTACTACAAATTAAAAAAAAAAGCAAAGTTTGTACGATTTCTTTTCGCGGAGTTATTACATATGAAAGTTACCCATACATTTTTTCCATTTACCGCCAGCATTAGTATTACCCGACACGCACCACGAGGTTGCTGGTTGGATTTGGCGCATAGTGTGTGTGTATGTGTGTGTGTGTATGCGCCCACGCGTGCATGCGTGCGTGTAAATTTGGGCTCAAATTTCTCAAACAACAATTAGACCATGCATTAATATGCGTGAACGTATAGAAGAAGTAATCTGATTCCTACATTTCCCTCTCCTAACCATACGCTCGCACGCATAGGCACGCACGCACGCACACATACACACACACACAGCAGAGAGGTTTGGAGTCATTAAATGGAAAAAATGTATGGGTAACTTTCATATGTAATAACTCCGCGAAAAAAAATCGTACGAACTTTGCTTTTTTTTTAAATTTGTAGTAAAAAGTCCACATTTTACGATAGTTATGATAAGATTTGCGAAAAAAATTTATTCCACCCCGTGGAGTGCGTCAAAGTACGCAATTTTTTAGAGACAAAACACGTCCTTATTTTTTAAGCAGTAGCGTACAGGGGGGGGAGGATAAATTAAAAATCTGACGAATGGTTTTTAAAGTAGAGACTTCAAGCTTGACAGTGAAACAACAATTTTTCAAATACGATCATTTTTAGCGGAGTTATGTTTATTTGAAATTATGCGAAATTTTGACTTAAAATACATATGCGTTAATTTTGTTGACGAGTGTATATTATATTTTTATCTATTTATATCATATATTTTGATTTTGATATATTTATATTTTTATATTTATTTATAATTTTAATTTTTTGTAAGATTTTTTGTTTCAGAAAAGATGTAGTTTTAAAATTGATATAATTTGACATGAAACATATATATCTGGTAAATTATTCTTAATATTCTTAACATTTCTTAATATCTTAATACTTTTACGTGCACAATAACGGGATAAATCAATTAATGTAAGAAAAATACAAGAGTTGGATAAGTTAAATTTTTTCTTAAATTAAACTCAATAGCTATAAAAATAACTAAATTTTTAAAAGTTGTAAACAGAAATAAACTTAGTTAAAAGTTAAAGTTAAAATAAAAAAGTTAATTTTCAAAAACATTTCATAAAATAAAATTAATAATAAAAATATTTATAATTAACTTAACTTCGAGTGGTTACAATTAAAAGTAATGGAAATATGGAATTGAAAATTAAATTTTTTACTTAATGAAATTTATATATAAAATATTGAAATTGTTTAATTGTATAGGACATTATTTATAACAATATAATATCAGAGATGATTAAATATTTCTTTTAACTAAATTAAAAATTGCACAAACAAAAAAGTAACTCACTTAAGCTTAAATTAACTAAAGATAAATTAATAAAATTAATAAAATTCAAAGTTGAAAAAGTTAAATATAATAAGCATTATTTAAATTATGATATTTGAATGTCATAATGTTTTAAAAATTAATTCATTCGAAGTACCAAAACAATTATAATATAAATAAAAAGAAAATTTTGTTTCTTAAGTTTATATAAAGAAACATAAAATCATTGTTTTTTATATTGGAATATTTTTTTTCTTTCACATAGGAACATTTTTAAGTTCGAAAAATTTAAAAGTTAAAAAAATTAAAATGTATGTGTTGAATAAAGCATACCTGTCGCGTAAATCTTCTCTAATCTCTAACGTAGAATGCTGAACAAGTAGTAGATAAGAAACCCAGCCAGCAGCTGATCAAAATAATACTAATGTGGAATTTTAATAGCTTTTTTTAACAAAAGCATCATGGAAATGCAACTGAGGTATTTGCAATTCTGAGAACTGAAAGCATGTTAATGTTATAAGACTGATGATTATATATAGATAATGTTACAAGACAGATAATTTTTTTATTTTATATTAAAAACAATATAGATATAAATTGTACGAATAACATAGAATAATATAAAAAACGTACAAGTAAAAAATTCAATTTAAATCTTTAAAACAAAATATAATAAAATTTTTATTCGTCATATGAAGTGCACACACACACACACAGTCACCGACAATAGAAAAAAATTGTTTTAAATAACTCGTGAAACTATTCTGCTGACAATTTAGAAGTTACTCTATGTTGCGGAAACTGCATATCATTAAAATATGTTTAACGCTAAAACATTTTAATTTATATCTTTACATCTTTTGGCAATGAATACCTAGTGCGGCTTTGCAAGCACGAGGATAACCTTAAACTCTTGATCAAAATAAGTTTTACGAAAAGTTGTACAAAATATTTAAAAAATCATGTAATTTATATATATAAATTGTTTCGCTAACTTTATTCAATATTTTATAAAATGTAAAAATAAAAAGAAAAAGGATTATCTTTGATATCACAGAGTCACGCTTCAATATTTTTTCCACGCCATTCAGGGCTACCGGGAAAAGATCGAAACAGGAATGACGTACGCAAATGTCGTTGATATACAATACTTACTGGGTGCATCCAGAAGCACAACCGCTCACTGAGCGCTCAGTGAGCGATCGTGCTTCTGGATGCACCCACTGTTTCCATATCTTGAGAGTAAAATTGAGATTATACACGGGCGGGAGATATGAGTACGTTGCACTATCTCAGTACTTTGAGTAAAACCTGAGATTTTACACGTGCGATAGAAAGGCGTACGTATTGTTTCCGTACTTTGAGTCAAACCTCAGATCATACGCGCGCGAAAGGAAACAGAATGACACTGTGGAAGATATTATAGCGTTGATCTTAGTATTTTACAGATGATCACAGTACAATGAGTATAAAAATGGGATGATACGTATAATATCATGTGCTGTTAGGGTAATATGCAGTAAAATAATATAAAATAAAAAATAATATAGATTTACTTTAATTGTTTATGTGTGCGCATGTATAGTATCTCTTTTTGTGTATTCTTCCTTTATAAATAATAAATTTTGATTTATTCGGCTACGTTCATGTGTCAATGCAAAATATCTTTTATAAGTGTATATTATTAGATCTCGTCACCCCGTTTTCACTATAGGATAACAAAATATTGAACAAATATACGCGATTAATAAGTTTTGTTTTAAATTGAATGAGAAAGCCACGGAGGGGGGAGGGGGGGGATTGTTATGAAAAATTTTAAAAAATATTTGATTATGGTTTATCACATACTTAGGTTATTACTAGCGCGCAGTTCATCTTCAAGGTTCATCTTCAACTGTTTCGAGGTTTTCCAAAATCATTTGTTGTAATCGACAAACTTGAACACGTGATAAAACTTGATAAAACATGATTACTAAATGCTTTTTTTAACTTTATCGCTTATTTTTCTGGCTTCTCTTTCAATTTAACACAAAATTTAATCGCATATCTTTGTTCACTATTATTGTCGCCCCATAAAGAAAACAGTGACGAGACCTATTATATTGTTACGCTACTATTTTACAGTAAAAATTTAACATATTGTTACGTCCTCGGGACGTAGTGTGTGAGTGAGAAGCCTTTGCGATATTTCGCAAAAGCCGTACAAATTGTACGGCTTTTGCGAAATATCGCAAAGGCTTCTCACTCACACACTCACTCGCGTCTCGCGAAATGAATATACTCTCGTAGTGATGTTATGATCTTTAATGCGACGATCCAATACACAAAAGCGAAAAGATACAATAAAATATGCATGCACGAAAGAATGAAAGAATGCTCTGATCTAGACACGTCCGTCCGAGTTGACAGCTAGACCAAATCTAATATGTCGCCGAAAAACAACGACAGGGCGGTTGTCAATAAACAATCCCCTTAACGATGACTCTCAGAGGATGACGTTCAGGGGATGAAAGACCAGGGACGTAACACTGTCCCTTTCCTTCAAAATTGTCGTCCCGACAATCAACAAGGGGTAGTTGCTTTTGTGCGTTGATTCCTTCAACCAATGTGCTCCGATGTCGATTCTAGGGTACCGATGAGCCTTCTTGCTCTACCCTAGGCTGCTGCTTCAGGTTACCAAGCGACTCCATCTAACAGTCCCCAATCGACGTACGCCTTCTTCAAATGTTGACTCCAGGGCTTCGACGAATCCTCTTGCTCTACCCTGAGCTCCTGCTCAGGTTACCGAGCGATTCGCCACTCGAAGGCCAATCAATTCTCAGCGTTCCACTTGACACAAAATGATCTTCATCATTCTTTACATCCCGGTCTCCCTGTGATTTCTTACTTCAAAAGATCTTCGGACAAGGGGGGGGGGGTAACCACCGTGAACCCATCGTTCCTCATGAACTGCCCAAGTCCCTGCCTCGGCATTTGCCCAACGTCCCACGGGAAAACCACGGATCAAAAAAAACCGCGGGCGAGGCAGTCTTCTTAGAGTGCAAATTTCCCTCTCTTCTAGAAAAATTTAGCTCGACGTTCAGCTTCGGGAAGGTTCAGCTCGATATTCGGCTCATCCACCATGTTCGAAAATTTTCCTTTAGGTAGACCTTCCAAGACAACGACTCTAAAAATAATACGCAGTAACTTAGTACTATTCAATACTACACAATTATTTTTTCTTAATACATTATTCGCCTAACAAAAATCTATAAGCTAGATATTTTCCAGGTTCCGATTTACTCTAATCTAAAGTTCTTTCAAGAAAAGAAGCTAATCGATCTGCATGAACTATCTTCTTTTTGTGTCGAGGTGTTCTTTGAATACAATAAACTACATCACTTAATTTCTTCACTATTAAATAAGGACCCTCCCAATTGCTTTGTAATTTCTGAGCTTTTCCTTTACTCCTATGAGGATTATATAGCCAGACTCTCTCCTTCCTCAAAAAGAACTCCTCTAACTTTTTGATCATAACGAGCCTTCATTTGTGAAGATTTCAAAACCATTCGTTCCCTAACACTAGAATGAATTTCCTTTAATTTCTCTTTCAATTTTTCTACAAAATTTCTCCCCGGAGGTAATCTC
Organism: Prenolepis imparis; assembly: GCF_030444845.1. Classification (NCBI taxonomy): domain Eukaryota; kingdom Metazoa; phylum Arthropoda; class Insecta; order Hymenoptera; family Formicidae; genus Prenolepis; species Prenolepis imparis. Next base: position 16,456,699 of record NW_028141164.1, read on the forward strand.
TCTTCAACAAATCTCAGACTTCCTTGCAACAAATCCACAGGTAACTTGAGCTCTCGAGCAAAATATAACTCTGCAGGGGTCACTCCTGTGGTCTCATGCTTCGAAGATCTGTACGCCAACAGAAACATAGGAACCCATCGATCCCAATCCTTCTGATTTTCTGAGACATATTTAGCTAGATAATTTATTATTGTTTGATGCTGACGTTCAACCTGACCATCAGATTGGGGATGCAGAGCAGTCGTTCTAGTCTTTCTAATTCCGAGAAGACGCATTAATTCAGAAAATAATTGGGATTCGAAATTTCTTCCTTGATCTGTATGAATTTCAATAGGCACCCCATGCCTGGAAATAAATTGGCTAACAAAAACTTCAGCTACCATCTTGGCTCTAATATTTTTCACAGGGTAAGCTTCTACCCACTTTGTGAAACAATCCCAATTACAAGCAAATATTTGTTTCCTAACTTGGTCAACGGAAGAGGACCAAGGATATCCATTTGTACCCTTTCTAGCGGAGCTCCAACGTTGTAAATCTGAAGAGGAGATTTTCCTTTTCCTAAGGGACCTCTCTTTGAGACACAAATTTTACACGTCTTACACCATTCTTCTACATCCTGTTTACAAGTTGCCCAAAAGAATCGTTTCCGAATCTTTTCTAAAGTCTTGTTCACTCCAAAATGTCCTCCCGACGGAGAATCGTGTACTTCCTCCAAAATTTCCTTTACTTGACTCCGAGGAACTACTAGTTGAAGAAAGCTGGATCTGAGATTCGGAGCTTCCCATCTTTTATAAAGAATACCATCTCTCAAGACCAAAGAATCCCAATACGACCAATAAATTTGTGCTGGAATATTTCCAACAGGAATTTCTGAACGTGATGGTCTCTCTCCCATTTCTTTTCCTTGTAACACAAATGAAATACTTAAATCTCTTCGTTGTGCTTGACGCCATTCTTCAAGGTTCTTGCCTTCTAGTATAATTCGAGCGACTGTCTTGTCATTGTCAGACATATTCTTCTTCTCTACTCGGAAGCAATATCCACAGCCGCTCGACTCACACATCCGTCTAGATAATCCATCGGCATTTTGATGAGAAATTCCTTTTCGATAAACAATTTCAAATTCATATTGTTGGAGTCTTTCTAGCCATCGAGCCAATTGTCTTTCTAAATCTCTGAAAGACATAAGCCATCGTAATGAAACATGATCTGTGCGAATCAGAAACTTTTGTCCTAAAAGGTAATGACGAAAAAAATTTATAGAATCTACAATCGATAAAAGTTCTCGACGAGTGACACAATAATTCCGTTCTGATTTACTAAGAACACGACTAAAATACGCTATCACTTTTTCACTTCCATCTTGTTTCTGTGACAAAACTGCTCTAATTCCTATATTCGAGGCGTCTGTATCTAAAATAAACTCACCTTCTTCTTTTGGAAAAGAAAGAATTGGAGAAGAACTTAATAATGATTTTAATTTTTGAAACGCCTCCTGACATTTTTCTTCCCACATAAACTTATCTTTATTCTCTGTTAACGTATACAGAGGTTTAGCCAAAGAAGAGAAACCTTTCACAAATTTCCTATAATACGAGCAAAATCCGAGAAAACTACGTATTGTTTTTTCGTATGTGGAACCGGCCAATTTTTCACGGCAATTATCTTTTCGGGATCCGTGGTAACACCCTCCGCAGAAACAATATGACCAAGATATTTTACATTATTTTTAAAGAAAATACATTTCTTTGGATTGATCTTTAAATTTGCTTCTCTTAATCTTGAAAATACAATTTTAAGATTATTAATCATTTCAGCAAAAGTTTTTCCAAAAATTATCACATCATCTAAATATACAAGACAAATTTTTGATATTAAATTTTGTAAAATTTTCTCCATTAATCTTTCAAACGTTGCAGGGGCGTTACATAAACCAAAGGGTATAACTGTAAACTGCCAAAGTCCCTTGCCGATTGAAAAAGCCGTTTTCTCTTTATCCTCGGGACGGATCTTAATTTGCCAATATCCGCTTTTAAGATCAAGCGTGGAAAACCAATAATTACCTGATAGTTGATCAAGAATTTCATCAATTCGAGGAAGGGGGTAAGAATCTTTAATAGTCATCGTATTCAATTTCCGATAGTCAACACAAAATCTGATCGAACTATCCTTCTTTCTCACATAACAGCAGGAGAAACCCAAGAACTGTGTGACTCTTCAATCACTCCACGTGTTCTCATTTCCTCTATATTTTTATCCACTTCCTCTCTTAAATGGATTGGAATTCTACGGGGAACCTGTTTAATGGGGAGAGAGTCTTACACATTTATGACATGTTCTACCGAATTGCAGTTTCCCGCAACAATATCTCCGGAAAATACATTTTCAAATTCTCTTAAAAATTCAATAAAATTCCTTTTTTCTAAATCTGTTAATTTTTTAGAATTGTTTTCGAAGAGTTCTTTCAAGGGAACCGGAACTTCTTCTGAAGACTTTTCAATTCTAGCTATTTTTCCTTCTAATCCAGAAACTCTAAAAGCTGATTCAAACACTTTTTCTAAATTAATCATTTTCAAGAAATCTACTCCCAACAAACATTGATCACTAATATCAGCAACGATCATAGGCATATTTACAGAAAATCTTCCTAATTCGACTCTAACTTCCGTTTGAAATTTAATAGGAACTTCTCTCCAGTGGGATATTTTAGATTAATATTTCCTTTACGAACACTATTCTTTTTATCAATAATACTACTATTCACAATAGAAACATCAGAACCCGTATCCACCTTGAAAAAACACTCTTTTTCATTAATTTTTCCTTCATAAATAAAATAATTTAAATTATTTCTTATGCTATTGACATTAAAACTAATTCTCGGGGAATTCCTTTCGCGAGCCGAACTTCCCCCGCACAGCTCGGCTAACCCGAGTTTCCCTTTTCCTCCGGGCAATCAGATCGAAAATGTCCGACTTTCCCACACGTTCAACATTCTTTTCGGCCGGCGCCAAATTTGCTGCCTTGCCAATTCCTTTTTTCAAAATTCCCCTTTTTTTCTTTCCCCTCTCGCTCGCCTTCTGTTTTATTTCCTTGTGCTGCGTCTTTCTTTTCACTAAAATTTTTATTAAAATTTCCTTTCTTTTTTTCGCATCCCTCCCCTTGAATCATTTTAATCGTTTTTGCTCTTTCTATTGCGACACTCAAAGATGTAACATTTTCTAATTGAAGCGTTTGCTTCACAAAATTGTCAAAAATTGCCGAAATGAATTGTGCGCAGGCGATTTTGTCTCGAACTTCATGCGAACACTCGGGATATGCGAGGCGAACTAATCTGTCTAATTCTGAACACAACGCGGCTAGATCTTCACCAAATTTCTGTTTTCTATTAGTAAACTGGACATAAAAATTTTGGGATAAATATCCTTCCCCAAATCGCAACTCAAGTTTGGATTTTAGTTCCGCGAATTCTAAATGTGATACATCTTGAACTGTCTCTAAAACGGTGCGCGCTTTTCCCCTCAAACACGAAGCGAGAGCGACAGTCTTTGTTGAATCATCCCATCCATTCGCCCGAGCAATTAAATTAAACTGAGAAAAATATTCTCTAAGCGATACCGTTCCATCGAACATATCTGGCTTTAATTTAAAACCTAGTTCTGTGCGAACGCGATTTTCTCTGACGTTATCAAGTCGCGATTCCGAATCTCCGGAAGCTCTATTATTAGAAGGACTTAGCTGTCTGTCGCGTGCGAAGATCCTCTGCTCTAATCGGCGCAACTCTTCGTCACGTTGCTGTAATACAGCTTCAAAACGCGCTTCCTGTTGACGACGTTCCTCCTGCAGCTGTCGGATCTCGTCCATCGCAGTGTGCATAAAGTCCACTTCCGTCGGCGTTCGTTCCGTCGGCTCCTCGCTCACGGTGACTCGAGGTGGAGCTTGCGATCGGGTAATCCTCGGGGAATGTGACATTGTGACTTTTCCTCGTCGATGTTCTTCGATCCCGGACGAACCCCCAAAATGTTACGTCCTCGGGACGGCTTTTGCGAAATATCGCAAAGGCTTCTCACTCACACACTCACTCGCGTCTCGCGAAATGAATATACTCTCGTAGTGATATTATGATCTTTAATGCGACGATCCAATACACAAAAGCGAAAAGATACAATAAAATATGCATGCACGAAAGAATGAAAGAATGCTCTGATCTAGACACGTCCGTCCGAGTTGACAGCTAGACCAAATCTAATATGTCACCAAAAAACAACGACAGAGCGGTTGTCAATAAACAACCCCCTTAACGATGACTCTCAGAGAATGACGTTCAGGGGATGAAAGACCAGGGACGTAACAATATACTATAAAAAAGAATGATATAATCCCTAAAAACTTACCTTTTCAAAAAAGGTAAAAAAAACACCAAGTACACGCGCGGCAGTGAAAAATTAAAGTTGCAAACCCATGTGGAATCGTACTAAAAAAAATAATGATATCTAAAATTGCACCAAGTGAATATAGAAACTTGTACCAATAAAAAATTAAAGTTGCAAACCCATATAGAGTCGTATAATTATAGACCTTGCTTCCGAAGCACCCGGTGATATAAGCTGAATTTCGATTTGCGCTTGAAGTTGCAAATCCGTATAGAATCATACAAAAATTAAAAATTAATACAAATAAAAAAATTAAAAAGTTTTAATTAAAACAATACTTGGCACTGCTAAATTGAACAATATTCTACAGTTAGTTTTAAAATTTAGCAGCGCCAAGTTTCGTTTTAATTAAAATATTTTTATTTTTTTTATTTGTATAATTTTTAATTTTTGTATGATTCTATACGGATTTGCAATTTCAAGCGCAAATCGAAATTCAACTCATATCACCGGGTGCTTTGGAAGCAAGGTCTATAATTATACGATTCTATATGGGTTTACAACTTTAATTTTTCATTGGTACAAGTTTCTATTTTCACTTGCTGCAATTTTTTGATATTATTTTTTTTTAGTACGATTCCACATGGGTTTGCAACTTTAATTTTTTACTGCCGCGCGTGTACTTGGCGCTTTTTTTTACTTTTTTTGAAAAGGTAAGTTTTTAGGGATTTTAAATTACTGGACTTATAAATTGGAAGTCCATCGATATTAAATTGCAAATTAATTACATCATTTCCAAATTGTACGGGGTTGATGCATTTTGCTAAATGTGCAATTCCGAAGTAAATATATTCTCCCAACTTACCCTCAATTACTGATTCCATTCCTTTTATTTCGTATTGTGCTGACGTCGTTTTTAAAAAAATTGATTTCTTCGGGAGTGATAAAGGAATTAACGGATGTCTCAAAATACCTAATAATTTATCCATATGCGTGTGCGGAATATTTGATTTGATTGCCCAAATTCGTAATCTTTTTTCAATGGAGGCTAACTCATCTCTGTACGTTGAATAGCAATATTATCAACTTCACTTTTCACTGTTAGCTTCGTCAGACAAATTAGATTTTATAGTACTATCATCTGGTTCAATGCAATTTTCTACAACTTGAGTATCCTTAGTGAAAACTTCGCTGCATTTATACAAGTGTCCTTTTTGATCTTATCTAGCAAACGATTAAATTTGCTTGTATTATGATATGCACTGGTGTTATGCACATTTTTGTTTTTAGATACACAATATGTAGTATTAGAGCATATAATGTAAGTTATATATTATGCATGTACATAAATCAATTATTTTAATTACCAGGGTTGGGAAGTAACGCTTTACTTGTAACGCCGTTACTGTTACAGTTACTTTTTTTCGGTAACTGTAACGGTAACGGCGTTACAAAAATTTGTAACGAAAAAAGTAACTTTGTTACATTTTTCGGTAACGAGTAACGAATTTAACCGTTACTTTTGTCGTTATTTTTTCCGAGTTTATTCGGTATAATTTTCATACAAAGGAACATATTGACAAAATTGGGAAGCCCCCATTTGACTATTATTACATTTATTGCATTATGTATGTTAATTCGGATATAGTATTAGGTTGTTCCATATAAAATGTCCGATTTTGCAATGTAAATTTTCAAGCTTTCTTTGTCAGTAAAAATCTTTATATAACATAACATACTTTTATTCGTCCCCTTGGGCATTGAAGGCGCTTTTAACGAGGAGCGTTCCCGAACCTCTTACAATCCTCCTTTCTTCTCTACCATATATACAATACAATAATACCACATACTGCCGACCGTTTTCCAACACTCCTTTTTCCTCCACATCTCCCAGCATTCCTCTATCGCCTTTCTATGTTCCTCCACAATTCGGCTTTCTTTTCCCTTTTCTACTCTCCTGCTTTCTCGACCTTCTTCTCTCCACCTTCCTTTTCCCTCCTCTTCACTTTTCCCTTGTCACATTTTCCTCCCCTCTCCTTCCTCTTTTCCTTCTCCCTGACTCATCTTACTCTCCCCCCTTTTCTCACCGACTCTGTCTCCTTTCTTCCACCAGGACCCGAGCAGGCATATGGGGTGTCTTGGTTCGAACTGGATTCGAACCCGGGACCTTCCGCATGCCTGCCAGATACTGAACATGCGGGGTCACTTGTCACCCCAAAAAAATCTTTATATATATTTGTATATTTTTTATATATCATTTTAAAGTTCAACATTTGCCTTTTTATATCTGATTTTATTCTTTGATTTAATTGATTTTGAAAATATTTTGTTCATTTTTTTCAGTATGAATAAACGTGATTTTTGCGTGCTTTTTTGATATGAATAGAAAAGTGGCCATAATGTGCAGCAATCGCTCGAAACATTAATGCTGCATTTGGTGAGAACTTTGTTAACGAACGCACCAATATAAAATTTTTTTTTTTTTTTTTTTTTTTGTCATCCTAATTTTATTACAATCTGTCCATGTATGTAGGACATTTAGCAATATTTATGTCTTAGAATTGAACATGGGAAGGACGTTTCCAGTGATACGATCTTATATATAGATTATACTTTGTATAATTATATGATTATTCAATAAGAATTACTATTAAGGTATATATGATTATTAATACTTGAAATAGTTTTAAAGTTTTTAGGGTAAGTTAAGTTATCTCACATATTCATACAATGTTGTATATTAGTATATTTTAGGATATGAAGTCTGTTGGTATTTTTTTCTTAAGTCTTCTCGTTTTAAAGAATTTTTCATGAGGTTTACTGTTAGAGAGTTCGGGTGATCTAGAAGTCTGTTACGATAGTTTACACAACACTTAACAATTTCTTCTTTGATGCTCGGTATTTGGAGGTCGTGTTGTATGGAATCATTAGTTACAAACCATGGAGCGTCTAGAATCATTCTTAGGACTTTGGATTGGAAACGCTGCAGTATTTCCACGTTGGAGTTAGATGCTGTTCCCCATAGCTGGATGCCATACGTCCATACTGGTTTTAATATTGCCTTATACAACAGTAGTTTATTCTTCACTGATAGTTGTGATCCTCTTCGTAGTAACCAGAACATTTTACGTAGTTTAAGTCCGAGCTGTTTCCTTTTGGTGAAAATGTGTGATTGCCAGTTCAATCGACGATCGAAGTGAATGCCTAGGTATTTAGCGGACTCTGATTGTGGAATTGGTTGGCCATTGAGTGTCACCTGAGGACAGGTTTCTCTTCGGGTAGTAAAGGTCACATGGACTGATTTGGTTTCATTAGCCTTTATACGCCACTTCTTCAGCCACTTTTGAATGGCATTAAGATTTGTTTGTAGCATCTGAGAGGCTGTTACAGGGTTTGTGTGAGAGGCTATAACTGCAGTATCATCCGCGAATGTTGCCGTTGTTACTCCAATTGTTGTAGGTACGTCAGCCGTATAGAGGAGGTAGAGCACTGGGCCTAGCACACTTCCCTGCGGCACTCCCGCTTGTATTTTGTGAAGATCCGTGGTTACATCTTGATTTTTTACAAAGAAGTGTCTATCTTGAAGATACGATTTTAGGAGAATGAAGTAGTTTATAGGTAGATTTTGTCTGATTTTGTATAATAGGCCATCATGCCATACCTTGTCAAAGGCTTGAGTGATATCCAGAAAGGCAGCCGAGCAATACTTTTTCTCCTCTAACCCTGTGTGTATCTTTTTATAGATACGGTGAGCCTGCTCGGTAGTAGCGTGTTTTTGTCGAAAGCCGAACTGATGGTTAGGAATTAGTCCTTTTTTTCTATTATTGGTCTTAACCTTGAGAGCAGTAATTTTTCAAAGACCTTTGACAAGATTGGTAGAAGACTGATTGGACGATATGATTTGATATCTTTCGTTTTTTTTCCCTGGCTTCAATATGAGTATGATCTGAGACACCTTCCATTGTAGTGGAAAGAACTTGGTTCTCATTATAGCATTGAATAGTTGAGTTATAAATTTCCACCCTTTCTCTGGTAGATTTTGAAGTATTAGTCCAGTAATCAGGTCATATCCTGGAGCCTTTTTTGGGTTTAGGTTATTTCTGATAGTTTTGATGATTTCGTTCATCTTAAAATTATGCAGAGGTGATTCCTGTTGGTAGGGTTCGTTTATCGCACGACAGATTACATCTTCTCTTTTTTCTGATTGCGCTACCTCAGGATGTGGTGTGAAAACTTCGTTTAGGTGTTGAGCAAATGCGTCCGCTTTTTTGCACTTCTCGCCCACTTCTCGCCCACTTTTCATCTGGTAAACGCACTGGTGATATTGGGATTTCAGGTTGCTTAAGCCGCCTGGTCGCCTTCCAGAGTGAATAGTCAGTTGCTTGCGTTGCACTCAAATTTTGCAGGTACTCCGTTATACCTTGATTTCTTTCTGAATTAAGCATTTTACGTAGGCTTTTAATTGCTTTATTTAACTTAGCTTTTAACTCTGGGGATCTAGTTATCTGCCACTGTTTCCTAAGTTTTCGTTTTTCTTCTACTTTTAATCTTATCGTTGTTGAAGATTCGTTAGCATTGACCTTTGTTGAGTTGAACGGAGTAGCGTTCCATGCTGCTTGCTGTATGCATTGATTGAAGTGCTCTATTGATTCCGTGATTTCATTTTCAGTTCTTAGGGCTATTGATGTGTTTAATGTTTCTTCTACTTGTAGTCTGAAATATTCCCAATCGGTTCTTTTATTACACAATGTGCACGGTTTTTCTTTTTCGAGCATTTTACTGCTCAAGGTGAGCAATACTGGCGAGTGATCTGAAGACAGTTCCAGACATGATTTAGTCTTTAAATAACGTTTGTTTATGTTTTTGGTGATGTAGAAGTCGATAATGTCTGGGATCTTTCTTCTGTCTGTAGGCCAGTACATCGGTTCTTCCGTGGACACTGATTCGAGCTTTAGGCGCTCCATAGCTTTATGGAGTTCTTTGCCCTTTGGCGTCATTAATCGTGAACCCCATTTGGCGTTGTAGTCTCCTCCGGAAATAAATCGGTTACCCAGTATTTTAAGATAGAGCACAAAGTCACTTTCTTTTGTGTTATGCTTCGGAGGGCAGTACACTGCTGAGATAGTAAGAGGGCCAAGCCAGTCCTCTACAACTACATTCGTGGCTTGTATTTGCTCTGTTTGAAATGCGTTAATTACGTGATGTTTTATGTTGATAATGGCAGATCCTCCGTGGGCAGTGCCATCCGGATGCATGGTGTGATAAATTGTATATCTGGGGATCTTGATGTGACTCTTCTTAGTAAAGTGAGTTTCAGATATTAACATAATATCTATGCTTTGATCTTTCAAGAAGGTTTGTAGTTCAAGTTTGTGTTTCGCTAGACCATTGGCATTCCAGATTACTAGCTGTAGAATTTCTATCATTGTGATATTTTAGAAATTAGAGTGGTTAGTAGGTTTAACATAGTACTCAGTTGTTCCGTGAGACATTTTATCATGGATTTTAGTTCTTGAAGATCATTAGTTTGATGTCCTTGAAGTTGTTGATTTGATGCTGGAGTGCTATAGGGGTGTCCTTGCGTCCTTTCTGCAGTTGTAGCCTGTGCATAGGAGGGTCTTGAGCTGTTAGGCTGAGTTTGCTCCGATATTCGTTGCGAATGTACAGTTTGTTTCATAGTATTTTGTTTTGGTATAATTTCTTTATTCCTTAGTGCCGGAAATTTGGCTTTTTGTAGTTGTTTGTAAATTATGCAGCCTTTATAGTTGGCTGGATGATTCTCGCCGCACAGAACGCACTTTACTTTATCAGATCTTTCTTTATATGAGCAGTCTGACGTTCTGTGTTTACCTGTGCACTTTACACATCTCGGTGGATGAAAACTGTGGAAGAAATTTTTTGTGTGACTGTATCGTTGGCAGTTTATGCATTGAGGTATTTCACGTTTAAAATGCGGCGCTTCAAATTTAATTTTTGTGTTTAGCAGATATTCGATTGTATAAATGCTTTTGTTGTTTTCATCTGGTTTTAGATCTATAGAGAACATTGATAAGGGGTTTTTCGTTATTCTTTGGCGCATATTTATAATGTTTAGCACCGTGTGACCGTGACTTTCTATTTCCTCCTTTATACTATCAATTTCAGTCGAGTGGTGCATGTTTCGTAGTATTACTCTGAAGGGTTTGTCTTGTTTTTTTCGATAGGTGTGATATTCGGTGTTTTTTTCTTTTAAGGATTTGATAATTATATCATAGGCCTCGATAGTTTTAGCTTGAACCTTAACTTGTTCTTGATTTTGAATTTTAATAGTATAATTGTCTTTAGTAATTACATTTAGCATGTTCATTAACGGACTAATGTTATTGACTCCTGAAATAAATATGGGTGGAGCTTTTATAGGTTTAGCAGTATTTATATTTTCTGTTCCTTCGAATTTCTGGTTTTCTAGTTGCTTGTATTTGTTTGTTACACTAATTGGCGCGCTTAGCCAGTAATCGGCAATACGTGTTTGTTTTGAGTTGCGCCATATATTATTATTATTATTTTCAGGACTGGATCTAGGTCATTTGTTTTTGCTTTTAACCTCTTGCCATTCGTTATGTTTATCCGTGGTATACTTTTTCGAAGTTATTTCATCATTATTATAAGATACTTGATCTGTCACGACTGCGGTTATCTGTTCCATTGCATCTGATTGAGTCCGTTGCAGCATCGTATCCGTCTGTATATGTGTATTGCTATGAGTCGTTGTCTGCGCGAGTTGCGCGATAGTATTATCACGTCCGCTGACCATAACGGCCGCGGATTATTTTAACTGAGCAGCAATGTGTTTTATTGTTTGTTGAATACTTTAGCTTTTTACACACAGATGTTAAAATTTAAGTGATAAATATTAGCACTATCAAATTATTGAAAATTAGCAACACTGGGATATTTTAGCGCGTTCGGAATGGCAGCGCGATATAAACACATCCGACCCGTATGAAGGCTCGAACGAGACTCCTAAAAAAAAATTTAAATTTGAAGATAAAAGTTTCACAAATGACGATCGCGTGGTCCTGAGACTATTGTTGATGACTTTAAAGGTTGAGATATTAAAGATTGAAGCGGATCAACGTCAAACTGTTAGAAATGCGTAGAATGGTTCTTATTTTGATTAATATAAAGTTAAGTTTGAAAAATATTATATTACTTTAAATTTTTTATTAAAAAATATTATTAATGATATATTTAATTTATCGATCCAGCGTTATCGTTACTTCTGTTGCTTTGTTTGACCGGCGGCGTGAAGAAGAAGAAAAAAGAAGTGAACAATATGGCGGAAAAAAAAGTCGTGTTGCGTATCACATTGTAATCGCGATAATAACTATCATTGAATAAAGAAGTATTGGGACATTTATCAACCCCCCCCCTCTCTCTCTCTCTCTCTCTCTCTCTCTTTCTCGTGAATATCTTCAACAAAATGTAGAGACGACGATGTGATCATAAACAGCGACGATTTATTTCGTGCGGCGAATTCTTAAAAAAAATTATAATAAAATACAAAAATTTAATAACAATTTATTTATTATATACAGGGTATCCGATAACTTGCGAATTACCTTTTTGTAAACAGGTAGAATATGTAAAACCAAATAACAAAGTTCTCTACTATTTTTGCAATTTTTATAATAATTAATGAAAAATTAATTGAAAAAAAATTAGCCTATTCGGTTGCTCGAGCTATAGCACACACAATATTATGAAACGTAGCGGTATAAAAGTATAGTAAAAACATAGTAATGTAACTATAAGCAGTATAGAACTATATATCTTTTGTCTTACCGCGCGCTAACAGTCAATGATATAAATAATATATTACATTGTGTTATAATTTAAGCAACTTGAATCTTTTTATAAATATTTTTAACAATTACGACACTTATTGATAATTAATAAAAGTGTATTGTATTAATAATGTAAAATTATGCACGATACGTAAAATCATGTAGAGGAAGAAAATAAAGCTTCGTGCAATTCGATTGAAAATTACTATTTAACGTATACAATTGTTATAAAAATGATTATTGAAAATTATTATTTTATATTATTGGTCATCGAGTATCAGCATGATATCGAAATATAGAAGGACGATGTAAATATGAACAATTACGACACTTATTGATAATTAATAAAATTGTAGTAGTATGTGGTCAGCTATAGCGGATCAAAACAAACCCCCACCACTCGACCACTGGCGCCGACCCCCCACCACTCGGTCACTGACGTCATCCCCCCATCACTCTGTCACTGACGTCGTCCCCCCACCATTCGGTCACTGACGCCGGTTTTTGGTCGGATAAGTCAGGACTCCCCGCTGGTTTTCGATTAGATAAGACAGCGGTACACCTCATATCTGGTAGCGATATTATTATTAGTGATAATGAAGCACTTAAAAGTTAAACAATAGAAACAAAGATCGGTGATGGCGTGATGAAAGAAATAACAAAATTATCGCACGGTTGAAGATTACAATAGAGCTTTACGAGAGTGTTTCGCTGTTAAAAGAAAAAAGGGAAAGAGTGGAAAGAAAATACTGGATAATTTAAATTTAAAAAAAAGACATTTATTCATGGTGATTTTACAAAAGTCAATATAGTTATTATAAGTATACAGGGTGTCCCGAAACTACCGCGAGATATTTTAAAGACAGATTCTCTAGCCAATTTAAAAACGATTTTTCCTCTTCCTAATTATTATAATATATAGCAATCTATAGAATTGACACTTAAAATAAATGCTAAAAAAATATTTATATTAAAATATTTAAGCATTTTTCAATGAAATTTTTATTCAGCAATAATTATGCTTTGTTAGATAATTATCGATTATAATACAATTATATATTTATTTTAAGCGTCAATTTTATAGATTGCTATATGATCTAATAATTAAATGCAGAATCAATAATTTCAAAATTGAAAATTACAACAATATATTATACATTATATTTTAAAATTATTTATTTTTTACCTCCAGATATTAACACCTCCACCGTCGCAGTCTATTGCTTTAACACGATCAACTATTTCATCAGAGCGATCAACTGCTTCATCACCGCAGCGATCATTTACATCTTCAGAACGATCAGCCACTTCGTCGCCACAGCAAAGAACTGCTTCTTTCTTGCACCGACCAACTGCTTCTAGTTTTCAGCAATCAGGGATATCTTTAGATTCAGATTCTGAAATATTGAGTCCTCTCTCCACTTGTTATATAAATAATAATAAATCAATGAAGAAACGAAAGATCGAACCAATAGAAAGCGCATTTTCTCAAATTAATACTACTCTAAGTACGATGGCAACGCAGATATTATCCAAAAATAAATCATCGGACAACGATGATCCTGATGACCTTATTGGGAAGCTGGTTACCACAGAATTAAAAAAAGCTTCTGAACCAAAAAAAAGTATTTTAAAAAAAAGTTTATGGAAATTTTGTATTTTTCTGACAATTTGTAAGAAAAAATTTATAGAAATTTATTATAATTTATAGAATTTATTTTTAGAATTTATTATAATTTTTATAATTTATAGAATTTATTTTTTTTGTATTTTTTGACAAGTTATAGTAAAGAAAAAAAATTTTAGGTAAAATAAATGTTTAGTAAAAAACCTCAAAATTATTCTTAATTTATTCATATTCCTTATACATGTAAATTCGATACAATTCGAGAACCTTCGTTTCGATTTATGTGCACAAATTTATATAAATTGATTTGCTAACATTTTACATTTATAATTTATATTCGGAAGTAATATTTATTCGCGGACGCGATACGCGGCGAATAATATTAACGCGATGCGCGACGAAAAGAATTCGATAATTCAATGTAGATACGAAATAAAGTATATTTCACAACACATTTATCAGTTTATTACAAACGTAATTAAACTATAAATATTTACAACGAATAACTCTCGCGATTGCACAGAAACGTCTCGAGCGAAAAGAAAATAATATTAGACGAAGCACGTCGGAAGCAAATTCAAACGAACGACTCACACACTACGAAAATAAAAAATATTGTTGTTTATAGCAACCGAATTCAGTGCATTCCGAGCTGCGCTCGCCGTGATAATACATGGCAATTATGAGTTGCGCTAACTTCATTGATACGCGGCAAATGTATCGCGCTATATTCAATTCTGAACATTCCGCCCGCTTCGCCTAAAGCACTCGGCGAAATTTTATATTAGGCTGTGTACAGTTACAGGTGTTTCATTAGCACGTGGTGAATCAATGTATATGGCTGATGAGCAAGTTTCGTGATCGCGAGTGTTAAATAGTAAAACTATGCAAAATGTGTTATCAAGGACTATGAATAAGCTTGGCTTAAGTATTAGGCCGCCCGCCTTAATCTATCGCAATCACAAGTGATAATCAATAACAAGGTACAATAGAATAATCTACTTATTAACGTATTGTGTAGCTAAATACAAATACTTGAGAATAGAAGAGGAAAAGGTAAGAATTAATATTTTTAGAATACGGTGTAAAACATAACTTGTAATGTTATTAATATTATGAAAATTATTTCAGTAAAGAAAATTTCAGAAACTTCTCGCAGAGAAAAGGAATAAAATTACATTTCTTTGAGAAGATCACTGTTCACGCGCTTACGCTCTTGGTGAATCATCTGCTTCTGAATCAGCGATCGGGAGAAGAATAAGTTTCACAATTGGCCTTTTTTTTGTTTTTTTTTTGTTTTTTTTGGCGCTGTGGAAACCTCATGGTACCCTTATCCCCCGGGTAGAGGATGAGGGTTATGTGGGACTTCTTGCTCTCCCTGACCGATCCACGAATGGGTCGATCAGGGGGCTCAACCTCACTAAAACCAAAGCGGGTGCCTACACTGGCTCTTACGAGGATGGCAGGGAATTACCGAGCATTGCTTCCTGCCATCCTCTGGCCCGACCTTCCCGGAAGAGCATCTTCCCCGAGAGGAAGATACTCTCCCCCACACATCGTGCGGTCCTATCCCGGTTGCGGCGCAGGGGGACACCGCCCCCACCGCTCCCAAAAGGGACAGGAGATTCGGCCAACGCTCCGGAAGTCCTACTCCTGGGAACTCCCCCCAGAAGGGGAGGGAGCACCCCCGCAGGCAGTGGTGCCCTCCCATCGGCGCTCTAGGCACCTGTGAGAGGGCCGCCCCTGCCACGTCCCTTCCCGGGGGGATCACGTGCAATGGGGGCTCGGTAGTAGCTGAGCCCCTGTGATCCCCCCCCGTGTCCCCAGGCCGTGGTTCCCTCCCTTAACAGGATTCGACCGTCGGCATCGCCGAGACCCTCCCCTGGGGGAGGACCTTGGCAGGGGCGGGGGCGGATGCCGCCCACCTCCTCGGACTACAACTCCACCCCCGGAGGGGGCCTCTTTCTTATTGCCGGGTGGGGGGGCACAGCGCCCCCCGCCCAGCCTTAGCGCCCCAAAAAAGGGGCCTTCCTCCTCCTCCTCTTCTCCACCGGGCACAGCGCCCCTCGCCCAGTCTCCTCTTGTGTTTGGCCGCCTCTTAGGGAGGCAGCCCTTTCCCGGTGACGTTTAGGGGAACTTGAGTTCCCCCTCAGTGTCACCGAGCCTGCCTTTGTTGGCGACGGGGTCTCCTCACTCTTCCTCTCGTTACCCCGCCGCCATCTCCCGGCTCGTCACGGGCTCTCTTCCCCCCCGGCCCCCACCACGGCGGTTTTCTCGCCTAGGCAGCCAGGAGGGGTCGTCCCTCTCCTTCACAATTGGCCTAGTAAATTCTGAAGTAGCCGTACGGATGGTGACAACACGTATTTGACCATCTTGACCAGGATGAATACGGACGATCCGCGCTAAGGGCCATTTCGTCGGTTATCGCACTGCGAATGAGACACAGTCGGTGAAGTTATCTCACTGCGGATGAGACACAGTCGGCCGACGTCGAAACCTGATTCCTTATTCCACCACTTCGGACGATGAATCAAAGAATGCAGATATTCACGAGACCAGCGCTCCCAGAAGTGGTCCCGCATTTTCTGAAGGAGCTGCCATCGTGACAGTCGGTTTGTCGGTTGCTCTAACAGTGACGGCTCAGGTATTGCAGTTAGGGCTGATCCTATTAAAAAATGTCCTGGAGTGAGAGCAGCGAAGTCTTCCGGATCATCGGAAAGAGCCTGAAGTGGTCTGGAATTCAGGCAAGCTTCGACCTGAGTGAGAAACGTGCTCATCTCCTCGTACGTTAATGTGGTTTCGCCCACCACTCGTCGTAAATGGTGTTTGAGCGATTTTACAGCAGCTTCCCAAATACCGCCAAAATGAGATGCTGATGGTGGATTAAATCGCCATTGTATTTGTTCAGTAGCTATCTGTTCGATGATCGCCTGAAGTGTTTTACTGCTGGATGTCAAGAGAGCCCGAAGTTGAGCGTCCGCTCCCGCGAAATTGGTACCGCAGTCACTATGAAGGGTACTGCATATTCCACGACGAGCTGTAAATCTCCGCAATGCTGCTAGGAACGCTTCGGATGTGTAGTCTGAAACTACTTCTAAATGTATAGCCCTTGTCGACAGGCAGACGAAAACAACGATAAAGGCTTTGTGTGCTCGATTGCCTCGCCCCTTCGAAGTTCGCATCCAGATAGGTCCGACGTAATCCACACCAGTATAAAGAAAAGACCTTGATGGCGTTACCCGCTCAGGAGGTAAATTGCCCATGAGTTGCTGTGGAATCGTAGCTCGCCATCGCACGCAGGTCACGCACCGGAGGATATGCTGTTTGACGATGACTCGTCCTCGAGGGATCCAATAGCACTGACGAATCATCCCCAGAGTCAATTGAGCTCCGCCATGCAACGAACGTCGATGACATGCCTTAACAATTAATCGGGTAAACGATGATTCGCTAGGCAAAAGTACAGGGTGGCGTTCATCATAGGCGAGGACAGCATGTTTTAGACGACCACCAACTCGAAGAAAGCCTTGAGGATCTATAAAGGGATTTAAACGAGTAAGTGTATTAGATTTTGATAATGTGTGACCCTGTTTAATCGTCTTCAATTCGTCCTTGAATTTTATAGATTGAATCCTTCGAATCCACATCAGACGGGCGTCTTCTAATTCGATTGTCGATAGGACGCCGACAGAAGAAACAGCTGTGTCGTAAATGACTGCATTCTTGCGTAACCGAAGCCAACGTCGACACCACGCGGTAACACGCAGCAAACGATTAAGTGAAGAGAAGCGTCGCAGTTCATCAGGTTCTTCTGACGACAGTGACTTGGCTGTTGTGACGTGGGTCTTGACTCTCGCTTCCGGCAGTTCCTCGTTATCTTTTGGTCCATTTGAAGATGGCCATGTTGATTGCTCATCTTTAAGCCAAGGAGGTCCCCACCACCAGAGCTGATGTTTTACGAGCTCTTTAGGAGATAGACCTCGTGAAGCATAATCAGCTGGATTGTCCTTGCTTGGAACGTGGTACCACAACGCTTTCGGCACCGTGTTTTGGATCTCAGACACGCGATTAGCGACGTATGTACGCCACCGAGTCGGATGTCCTTGGATCCATCCCAGGGTAACAGTCGAATCTGACCATAAGTACAACGGTGCCTTCATGAATCCAAGCGTGCGTACGTGAGAGGCTAGTCGAGCGAGGAGTGAAGCTGCACAGAGTTCGAGACGAGGTAAAGTTATTTGATTAAGTAGTGCAACCTTGGTTTTTGAAGTGACTAAGCGTGTAATCCATTCTCCATTCTGCGTTGTCCGCAGGTAGATGACGACGGCGTAAGCTCTCTCAGAAGCGTCGGCGAATCCGTGGATCTCCACTCCTCCCCGTCGAACAATATATCGTCCTTCCGCATTCCTAACGTGAGTCTTGAGAAAAAAATCCTCGCTTTCCTGATCCTCGGGATTGATTGGAGTATTGGTAGGAAGTTCCTTTTGCGACCAGAAACGACGTACGATTGCTGATAGATCCTCCTCGATCCGACACTGGTGAGTATAAACATGATGTTGATTGATCATGGGTTTTACTGGACCTGATAATATCCATCCTAATGCAGTCTTCTGCGCCACAGGTTCGTGAAGTGAACCCTTTCGAAGACCCGGTTGAAGAATAAAAGCGTAGACATCAGCTCCAAGGATTATATCTACTGGATCAGCTGTCTGGAAGTCTGGATCTGCTAATTCTAATCCATCAATGTGAGACCACGTAGCGATGTTTACACGAATACCGCCACCGTAGAGAGTGAGACGAGGGAGGACTAGAGCCGACACTGAAATCCTCCCCCCAATGCAGAAATTCGGAGTGAAACTTGACCGCGTGCGTTACCAGTCCTTTTGCCACCGATACCGAAGACAGCGACCGAAGTAGACGTTCGAGTGAGTTGTAGTCTTTGTGCTAAGGACTCCGAGATGAGGGATGATTCGGATCCTTGATCAATTAGTGCGCGCGTGGAATGAATAACACCGAAACGATCGGTCACACGAACACGAGCGGTAGCGAGAAGTACGATTGACTGCGTTTTATTCGATTGAATCGGTTGATTCGCGACGTGAGGTTTTAGCGACCTCGCTTGACTGATACGCGTCGTGCAACGTTGTGTGATGACGCGCGCGACACGACGTACACGTCTTCTTTGAGGAACACTCACTTACCTTGTGCTTGCCGAGGCAGTTGAGACACAAGTTATTATCCTCGATATGCTGCTTTCTCTCTCCGGCAGGCTTCTCTTGATAGACGTTGCAGAACATTATGTAGTGATCCTTCCGGCACAGAGAACAACGACTACGTTTATTTTCCTGTTTGCGCATGTGCAGAGCGCGCGTTTGAAGAGAAGAATCCGCATTTGTCTTGGTGTGACTTGCTTCCTGCCTTATAGGTTGCAGCGATTCAAGGGTATGTAATCGTCGATCGAGGAAACGTAACAGCTCTTCGTATGGTGGATCTGATTTCTCACCAAGGTCAGTTTCCCATTCACGACGTGATCGAATATCGAGTAATTCGACTACGAGATGTACGAAGAGATCTTCTCCACGGATGATCGGACGTCCGATGCTTTCGAGAGATCCAACAATACTTCTCACACTGTGATACAGCTTTCGTAATTCAACAGCAGACTCATGTTTCAACTTCTGCAGTAAAGTAAATTTGAGAGAGATAAGAGCGCATTAGCAACCGTTTATTTTCATAAAAATCGGTAAGGACTTTCCATGCTCGCTGAAAATTCTCGTCCGTCGTTGGTAAATCACGAACTAATAATTCGGCTTCTCCTTTTAGACAGGATTTTAGATAATGTAATTTTTCGACCTTTGATGTGGAAGTATCCTTCCCGATTATGGAGCTGAAAAGGTCGCGGAATGACGGCCAATCTTGATACCGGCCCGAAAAATGCGGCAACTGAATGCGAGGTAACGTTGATCTTGGAGGAAGACTGGGAACAGGAGCAGGAGGAGGAGGCGGAGGAGGCATGGCTACTGCTGCAGCAATTAATTCTTGATTCTTCAGCGCACGAAGAGCATCCAATAACAAACCTCTTTGAGTAAGATATGCTTCTTCCGTTTTAGATAAGAAATTCCCAGTATTGTATTCGTGTTTAGATAAAGCTTCCCAGAACTGCGTGATTAGCTTGTCATGTTGAGACTCAAACTTTTTCCAATTATTCTCGAGAGCTTGTAGACGTGCTTCGATTAATCCCACAGTAATATTAGCTTCATTGATTTGCTTGAGATATTCGGAGCAATGAGAAATCCTAATATTTAATTCGAACTGCGAACGTAGAATTCCTTCTCCTTCTTTACTGCTCATTTTCATGTTCCAGATGATATGATCACTCGGAGGAAGAAAGCACTACCGAAAGATCTTCACTCGCGGAAACTGGATAGCGAGATCCGGCTCGAAGGACCAAATATTCGGAAGTAATATTTATTCGCGGACGCGATACGCGGCGAATAATATTAACGCGATCCGCGACGAAAAGAATTCGATAATTCAATGTAGATACGAAATAAAGTATATTTCACAACACATTTATCAGTTTATTACAAACGTAATTAAACTATAAATATTTACAACGAATAACTCTCGCGATTACACAGAAACTTCTCGAGCGAAAAGAAAATAATATTAGACGAAGCACGTCGGAAGCAAATTCAAACGAACAACTCACACACTACGAAAATAAAAAATATTGTTGTTTATAGCAACCGAATTCAGTGCATTCCGAGCTGCGCTCGCCGTGATAATACATGGCAATTATGAGCTGCGCTAACTTCATTGATACGCGGCAAATGTATCGCGCTATATTCAATTCTAAACAATTTAAATAAATTATTACTTATATCATTTTATAATAAAATGAAATTTTTCGTATTATTTACTCAAAAATACTACGAATGCAGAAAAAGAAATTTTAATTCATGTCACGATGCAGTCCTTGATGTATGTATTCATATTGCCATGGAACCTCGCCAGCAGGTGTTATAAAGTATGAAGAAAGAGTATCCCGCATCGAATAAGCCTCTCTCGTAGCTCTATGTGCTCCACATTGTCCAAAAGATCTAAAATTATCATTTCCTGATACTTCTCACCATTCCCCATTAATTACTTGTCCTTCAATTTCTCTATCCGCAAATTGGGGAGGGCAATATGTTTGCTGCTGTGGTGCTACCTCGTCATTTTTTGTTTATAAAAAATTGTGCAAACACATTGCTACTAGCACAAATTTGTCGACAACATCTGGCCCAGCAGAAATTGGTCTTCGTAATATTCTCCATCTGGCTGCAAGAATACCAAATGTATTTTCTATTGTTCTTCTAGCTCGTGACAGTCGATAATTAAAAACTTTTTTTTGGTCATTTAAAGTCCTGCCCGGATAAGGTCGCATCAGATTAATTGACATTTGGAAGGCTTCGCCGCCAACAAAATAGCAAGGTGTTTCCTTATCGCTTCCTGGTAGACGAGCTGTTCCTTTTGGCAAGTTGAGTGTTCCTTCATACAAAGCTTTTCCAAAAGCTGACCTTGATAAAATTCCTCCATCACTATCACTGCCATATGCGCCCATATCGAATAACGTAAATCGATATCTAGCATCACAGACGGCCATCAGTATTATACGATGCTGAATGTTTTTTTATAATTAAAATATGCAGAACCAGAGTTCGGAAGTGCTTGAATGGTGATGTGCTTTCCATCAATCGCTCCAACACAATTTGGCAAATTCCACAAGGCTAAAAATCTGCACAGATCTCTTTCCATTTTTCTTCTGTTGGAGGTTTCATATAAACTGGCATTAAAACATTTGCTATAATGAAACATGTTTCTTTAACAATACTATGAGCCGTAGATTCTCCTACTCTGTAAGCTAGAGCCACTGACAACATTTGATCTGCTGTTGCTAAATATCTATAACAAAATTTTAATAATATATTAATAATTTATTTATTAGTTAAAAAGCAATATTTATTTTATATTATTTTAATTTTATAGACAGTAGCTCTTTTTTGCTAAGTTTTTTATCTAGTTATATGTATAAGGAGGATTATATTGATTATTCAAAATGTAATTAATAAATAAAAGAAATCTATCATTTTAAATAAATGTGATTTACCTCAATGTTATTGCTAGACGCTGTTCTAGACAAATTGGTCGTCTTATACTATTTTTTTGCAAGTACGAGCTAAGAAATCGGAGCAGTTCATAAAATGTGGACACATTCATCCTCGTGTACCGGAAAAAGAGATCCGGGTCTTCTTTCAACTCTGTAAATAGAGTTGCAAAGTCGCCCAATTCCGCTCGTCTATTATTTATAGGACGCACCCACCATCGGCGGTTTTTCCAACGCTTGCTTTTTTCGGCCTTCCATGTGGTGTATAGTGCTAAGACAGTTACTTGCATCGCACATATAAATAATAATAATTCTTGATCTTCCATCTTCCAAATTAATAAAACGAGTATAATTAAAATATAATACACAGGACAAAGTATATACTTATATCAATGTTTCACAAGTACTTACCAAATAATATTTAACTTACTCCAAAATCTGCTGACAAATGTAAAACGTTTTGACAGTTACAGGTTATGTACTATGTCATACGTTTGAAAAAGTGCACGATTCTGATTGGTTGGCTTTTATTCCTATCGCGCCATTGTGCAATGGGTGGTGACAATTTTTATCACTA
The DNA here is from genome assembly GCF_030444845.1 of Prenolepis imparis. NCBI lineage: Eukaryota > Metazoa > Arthropoda > Insecta > Hymenoptera > Formicidae > Prenolepis > Prenolepis imparis. The sequence continues at coordinate 16,479,251 of NW_028141164.1, forward strand.
TTTCTATTCTATCGCTATTTCCCTATAGCTATCACTATCGCCTAGCATTGTGTAAGGAGCTTAAGTCTCGAGAATGCGAGCTCGACAAATCAGACCATACGCAATAGTATTTATTGTACTTGATACAATACCTATTAATATAGTATCTACTAATGAACAAAATAAAATTAAAAATATAAGCTCTGATTCAGAAGATGAGTTTAAATATAAAGTTAAAATGCAAAAAAAATCACAAACAAGACGAAGCAGTACAAACGTCTTTTTTCTATGTAAAAATAGAATTTTTTTTTTCTTATGTAAAAGTTTTTTTTACTTATGTAAAAATAATTCTATTTTTACATAAAAGAATTATTTCGTATAATTAAACTTAAAATAAAAATATGTAATTTATCTTTTATTTTATAATATAACATCTCCATGTGGCCATATAATAAAACGAGTTCGGTGGAATGAACAAGAGCGAAGTACAGCGCTGAAAGCATTTAATGAAGAAATTAAAAAATCACAATACGTGATAAAAAAGAACGTCATATTATCAACTTCATAATCCTTCTTGCGGAATAAAAAATATTTTCTATACACAAAGATGTATGTACATAGATGGATATAAAACAAGTAAATAAATGTAAACTAAATTAAAAAATAAAACAAGTATATTTAATAATATGATATTTTAATTATATATTCAGATTAAGTAAGGTAGTTGTCACGGCAATTATCTTTCAAACCGATTTTGAAAGCCTAGTTAACATATTATGTTACATGTATGCCGAACTCTACATTTGTATTAGACTAATGATGTATGAAAGACATAGAAAAATTTATATATGCACTCTTATATAAAAGTCTTATTATATGTTACAAGGTTTTCAAGAAAGAATGTCATATTATCAACTTCATAATCCTTCTTGCGGAATAAGAAATATTATTTTCTATACACATACATGCGTATATAAATTAAATTAAAACAAAAAAATAAATGTAAACTAAATTTAAAAATAAAACAAGTATATTTAATGTGGAATGGAGCTTCCCAATAAACACATAATGGTATATTATACGTTTAAATCAAGTATTTACGGGAGGTCTAAATGTGATAGATTTAACCTATATCAGTTGCGTATAATTTTGTGATTTCCGACTGATATACGTTGTCATAAACTATATTTATTCGTTTTTTAATACTATTCTCCAACCACTTAAAATCATATTTGATAAACAAATAAACTACGTTTTATGAATACATAATTTTTACGAATTACGACTATCTAATATATAAACGTATTACAATGACTATTTAAAATACGCATTGCAATGACTATTTAAAATGTGTATTGCAATGACTATTTAAAATACGTATTGCAATGACTATTTAAAATACGTATTGCAATGACTATTTAAAATACGTATTGCAATGACTATTTAAAATACGTTATTTATATTATCTTTTTAAATGATTTTTGTTTAAAAAAAACGAATTATATACAATTATACAATTATACGTGTCTCATTTTAACTTATACAACAAAATATCTTGAAGATTAAGCTTCATCGAAAAAAATGTTTCAAACAAAAGTTGTAGAATTTAAAAATATCTATATATTGATCTTATCACTTTGACCTTGGATAGGGTAATCAGTTTACATTTAAAAAATATGATTCCATTTAAAAATTCAAGATAATTTTGCCCTGACCTTGACAACCCTATCCAAGATCAAAGTGAAATAAGTAAAAAGATATTTTAAAACACTATAACTTTTGTTTGAAACATTTTTGTCGATAAATTTTAGTTTCCGAAATATTGTGCTGTGTAAGTTAAAATGGGACACGTACCTTGTATAGCTACAATAATAATAAAAGTAATGAGATTTTGTACAAAGAATATATGTCACTAAATATAAAATGAAATAATAACAAATTTTAATCGTAATATTTTTTTATTTTTTAGAAGATATGTTATTTAATTAATAAAAAAGTTAGTATTATTATAAACTAATTTACTTCAAAACTTTATTGTTATAATATAATAAGTAATTATATAATAAGAAAAAATATATAATATAAAATATATAATAAGAAAAAATTAGTTTTCTCTTTAATTTCTTTTTGCGTTTGCATTATACACATGGCGACTTTTGGTCAACTTTAGCCACGATTGTATGGCATCTTTAATGCATTGATCGGAAGAATTGTTTCCCTTAAATTGTATTTTAGCAGCATCTGAAATAAAAATTTATATATATTAAAAATATACGTATTTAAAAAAAAAATTAGTAAAGATTACATTTAAATAATATATGTTTCTTGTAGGATTTTTCACACTAAAAAAGAATAAAAACAAAGAATGCTTTTTAAAAAATTCCATTAATTTTTATAATCTCCGACTTAAGTTTTTTATGTAATAACGCAAATTCATAATATATGTAATAACTGTAAAAAATTTAAATATTTTTTTGGAATACATAAAAATAAATGTGATAATATATAAAGCCCTTTTTATTGTTTATGTATACAAAATTTAAAATAATATATATATTATAAATAAATTTTAAAATAATATATTTTAAATTTTGTACAATTTATTGGGGCAATATTTAAAGTAAAAAAAATGTATGTGTGTGTGTGTATGTACTATGGATCTATATACCGAGTGTTCAAAATAAAACGTTACAAATTTTTATCTCTAAAAATATTGTTTCTAGAAAAAAATATTTCAAATAAAAGTTGCAGTATTTCAAGGGGAAAATAAGTTAATGTTATAGAAATGTTTGTAGGAGATGGTTTTCAAGGCTATTTTAAAGGCAACTTGATTTTTTAAAATAGAATTACCCTACATATTTTATGTAAATAGATTCCTTGTAATATTTGTCTCCAAAACTTTTGAATAACTTTCACAGAACAAAATTTTTTTTATATAATTGGAATTAGGCTAGGTATTTTTATTACATGTAATTTTATATACTATATTCCTGTGAAAATCCTTGGATATTGTATCTTTGTGTCCGTGGATAAAGAAATTGAGCTTTACCTAATACTAGCTCGAATAGACGTAAACCAGTTTTCGGTAAATGCGATTAATACTGCATTAAAAATATTCATGCGATTATGTTTCGCAGCATATAACATCAGATCTGGTTATCGGTCCATTAAAAGTCAACCGCCCGAATGCGTTGTCATATATATCCATAAAAAAACTTACCTTTTTAAAAAAAGGTAAAAAAAAGCGCCAAGTTTACGCACCATGTGAAAAAGTGTTATAGAAAAAACAGTGTGTTTTAAAGTACTGTAAACTTGTGTTGTAAAATTAATATTTCTAAAAAAAATAATAATATCAAAAAGTTGCGCCAAATAAATAAAAATTTATACAAAATAATTGAGAATTAAAAACTTATGCGAAAATTCAAAATTAATACAAATTATAAAAAAATTAAAAAATTTTAGTTAAAAAAACTTGGCGCTGCTAAATTAAACAATATACTAATAATATTAACGTACTCTGTACATTTATGTTCCAGTTAATTGTTCCATTAATATTTCAGTTATTATGATGTAATGTTTAAAGTAAATTAATTATTTGTTATTAATAAAGTATAAGGTTTATCTAGAATTAATTATTTGTTTTAACTTTAAGATACATTGCAATAATTAATTAAACACTATGCTAATGTCAAACTCCGTGCAATTACATTGCAAATATTTCTGTATTTTTTAAATTAAATTAATTATTTTAAGATATATAAATTATAAATACATTGCAGTAAATTAATTATTTGTTATGTTAAAATATGTAACGATGCACCCCCATCGTTCCCGATCGTCCACCCGTCGGAAGGCTGCGCTCGGCGACCACTCGCCGGGCAGGGCAGCAGGCGCTGAGCGCCCCGTTTAAAACTTTACCGTTAAACACGGTACCGAACTCGGGGAACGGGCCCGGCTACGAAGGCGCCCGACGTACGCCGGAAAATACCGAACACGACCGCCCCCACCATCTTTTTTGTTTCGCGGATTCCCGATACTCCGATTCCGTATATAAAAACCTGAGCGCGACAACGAGTTTCAGATTCCTCTCCGGCTCCGCTACCGATAAGGTACCGCAGAGCCTTTCCGACCGGAAATCACAGTTCGAGGTAGACGGGTTTCGCTGCCTCTACGGAGACTATCTCCGTCCGCCTAATTCCGGCTTCCGAAATCCCACCCCTGTGTCTCGGAGGTAGACGGATACGCTACCTTTCCCGAGATTATCGCGGGAGACACAGAGTCCGGCCCTGATCATCACCAAACACGCGACGGTCTCACAATCAGTTAGGTGGAGCTCCGCCACTTTCGTCGAGTTTTCTCGACAACCGCCGCGTTCCCGGATCCCAGACATTATACCCGCCGATTGCATCGTGGATTCACGCGCGCGTCCCGATCATAGATATAGGAATATAGAGATGGAGCGTCAGCTTAATACTTAGACAAGGGAAGGAAGCCACTGCAGGAGGGGCGATGAGGTAAACATATGCCACGTTTTTATTGGATATTATTCTACGCATGCGTCGTAGTATACGTCAGTGTCAGTATATGTGCAAAATCCGCGAAGAGGTTAAGTGTACAAAGTACAAAGCAAATAGTGTCGGAATCTCATCTGGGCAAATGAAATAAAAAAATAATCGAAATTATTTGGAAAAATATTTAGTATGGCTGAAATTATTTGATCTACAAGTAATCTCTCATATCTTTGAGCGTTCAGATTTTAAATAAATGAGGAGGATCCTACCATGTAAGGCAAGATAGAGGTAAGTTTTTCGCATTGTTCTCACGGCTACTCAAAATCAGTTGTTCTCACGGCTACTCAAAATCAGTTGTTCTCACGGCTACTCAAAATCAGTTGTTTTCACAGATTTTAGGCAGATTAAAAATTAAACGTTTTAAAAATGGCTGGCGAATTGTCGGAACGTGAAAGAATCACTATCCTCATGATGCGTGGATGGGGTGACAACGAGCGATCGTACGCTGCTGTCGCTCGATTATTTAATGAGACGTATCCGAATCGTCGAATTAATAAGTCCACTGTCTTAAAAACAATAGAACGTTTTAGAGAAACTGGTAGCGTAAAAATCGCCCTAAATCAGGGAGACCATCGTCTGCCACTAACGAAGAAAAACAACTTGATGTTATGCAGACATTTATTGAAGATCCCAATTCTACTATTAACAGAGCCGCTCAAATTCACGATATTGCTCCCAAGTCCGTTTGGAGAATTTTAAAGAAAAACAAGTTCTATCCATACAAATTACAATATGTTCAAGAATTGCAAGACGGAGATCTGGAGCGTCGTATAGGTTTTTGTGAAAGAATGATGGCACTAATAGATGTCCGGCCCATCTTCCCTTATCAAATTGTTTTTACAGACGAGGCAACTTTCACGTTAACGGGAGAAGTTAATAATCAAAATTTTCGTTTATGGTCAGATGAGAATCCGAATTGGGTGCGGGAAACTCACACACAATATCCACAAAAAATTAATGTATGGTGTGGAATAATAGATGGCTACTTAATAGGGCCGTTTTTTTTTGAAGAAAATCTGAACGCTCAAAGATATGAGAGATTACTTGTAGATCAAATAATTCCAGCCATACGAAATATTTTTCCAAATAATTTCGAAGAAATATGGTTTCAGCATGATGCAGCTCCTGCTCATTTTGGTTTACGGCCACGTCAAATTTTAAATGAGACTTTTCCATTATGATGGATAGGAAGAAGGAACAGAAATGAGGGAGGAAAGGATTGGCCACCTCGGTCACCAGATCTAACTCCTCTTGATTATTATCTATGGGGATACCTGAAGAGTAAGGTTTACAAAACAAAACCTGAAAGCATCCAAGAATTGATACAGCGAATAAGGGATGAAATAGATTTGATACCTTTTGAGACGAATCGTAGAGCCATTTCTGCATTCTATCAAAGATTGGCATAATGTCACGAAGTAAATGGCAGCCACTTTCAGCATTTACTTTAACACACTGAGTAAAATTTATTTTAAAACACGGAGTAAAAGGTTTTGAATTATTAAAGAGAGATAACAGTTTTCAATCGTCTGTTCTGCAACCTATCACCACTATGTACACATTCACATTTGTTTAGCCACACGCGCGCGCGCGCACACACGCACACACACACACACACACACACACAAGGGATCAAATTCATGCCACTTCCACGCAGTTGATCCTGGATAACACTAAGTGCATGAAATTTCGAAATTTGAACGGCCGCCATTTTGAATGAGGGGGTCGTAGCGACTTAAAATTTTAAGGGTGTGTTTGTTATGAAAAGACCTTTCAAACGAGCCCCCACTCGACCCTAATCCAATTTAAAATGTTCAACCCCCCTCTTACCCCCGCGTACCAGTGGTGGGGGATGATTGGTATTCATGTCATAGGGTAGCTTTTTTGATAAATCAAAATACATGTTTTACCGTTTTTTTGATATTTTCATTTTTACAAAAATTATTTAGGGGTTTCCACACTTTTGACAAACCCTGTATATATAAGAGAGAATACAATTTTAATTATAATTTCTAAAAATCTCCTATATCAAGATATTAATATAATTTTTATATTTAGCAGTACCTTCAACGTCAACTGCAGACAAAACAACTATGATGTCATCTACAAAAATATTTAACTCTCCTGAGAAATGCCGGTTGAGGAAAGCAATTGCAAATTTAAAGAAGAATTATAGAAGTAAAATTCGAAGTTTACAACAAAATTTGCGTAGGAAAACTTGCGAAGTAGCAACATTAAAAAGTGTTTTGAATCATATAAGGGAGAAGAATATGCTAAATAATGAGCAAGCTGATGTTCTACAAACATTGGGTGAGTTAAAGAGTGGTGACATTTTTCAACAACTAATGAAAAGAAAGTGTGTGCCTAAAAAGTATGATGAAAAGTTACGCTGCTTTGCCGTAACACTGCATTTCTATTCTCCACGTGCCTATGAATATGTTCGCTCTATGTTTTATTCTTGCCGCATGTAAAAACTATTTCTAAATGGTATAAGAGCATTGAAGGGAAACCTGGTATTAGTTCAGAAGCATTGAATGCTATCAAACAACGCGTAGATAGTACTGAATATCCATTGCTGGGTTGTTTAATGTTCGATGAAATGGCAATTCGACAGCATGTTGAATATGACGGTACAAAATTTAGTGGTTACACTGACATGGGTGATGATATTGCATGCGATGATAACACTATTGCAAGTGAAGCTTTAGTTTTTTTAATTGTGTGCATTAATAGTGGATGGAAAATTCCTATTGCTTATTTTCTGATAAACAAAATGAATGCTGAACAGAAAAGTAATATTGCGTTACAATGCATTTCTGCTGTACACAATGTTGGCATGAGAGTGGTGTCTATTACGTGTGATGGGATGAGTACGAATCTAAGTGTATTAAAGCTTCTTGGGTGTAATTTTAACGATATTACATCATTGCAGACGTGGTTTCCACATCCTGAAACAAAAGAGAAGATTTTTGCTTTTCTTGATCCTTGTCATATGTTGAAGCTGGTACGTAATGTCATAGGAGATCTAAAAAATATAGTTTACAGAAATGATCAATTTATAAGATGGTCCGATTTAATACATCTACACGAATTACAACAACAGGAAAATATGCATTTAGCAAATAAGTTACGAAGTGCCCATATTCATTACCATAATCAGAAAATGAAAGTACGGTTTGCAGTACAAATTTTTAGTACATCTGTAGTAAATGCACTTTTATTTTGCAAAAACACTTTGAAATTAAAAGAATTTCAATTTTGTCAAGGTACAATAGAATTTCTTCATGCATTTAATGATTTATTTGATATTTTAAATTCCAAAAATATGAAACAAAGTGGATTCAAACAACCTCTTAATGAACAAAATAAAGAAATAATAACAAACAAATTGGAAGAAATTAAAAGTTACATATTATCTTTGAAGACAATCAAAGGCCAGCTTTTAATTAAAACCCAAAAAAAACTGGTTTTCTAGGTTTTCTTATCTGTATTTATAGCACAATTGCATTATATGAGGAACTATGTGAACAGCTAAAATTATTAAAATATATTCCTTTTTACAAATTAAGTCAGGACCATTTGGAACTTTTATTCGGTTGCGTGAGACGACAAGGAGGAAGTAATAACAATCCTACTGCTCGCCAATTTAAAGCAGCTATTAAAAAAATATTAGTGCATGCTGAAATTCGAGCTATACATACAGGGAATTGTATTCCATTAGAACATGTATCAATTTTACATGTCTCATCTAATAATATTTCTAATTCTGAAGACGTAATTAATATGAGCACATGTTTCTCACAAATAATTAATGATATGTCTAATACAGATATTCAAATCAACAAAATTGAAGACCAATTATATTTTTTAAATGATCACAACTATTTAACAGATGTCAGAGACATTTCTGAATTTTCCTTAAACATTGTTGAATATATAGCAGGGTATGTGGTAAAGCAACTAAGACAAACATTGCGTTGCGCAGAATGCATTAATGTTTTAATAGATAAGGAATGCAAAATGAATAGTCTTATATATATAAAAAATCGTGGAAAACTAATTACACCATCAGAAGATGTTATTAAAATCTGTAAAAAATGCGAAACAATAATAAGACACGCTCTTCATGCCAACAAAAATATGTTGGGAAATAAGTTTTATGAGACTTATCTTACCAATAATGTACTAGGATCATTTTTAAATATTAATTTATTTGAGCAATTAAAAGAACATACAAACGATCAATCACTGTTAGAAAATCATGTTGTTCATTTAATACGAGCCATTATACAAAAATATTTAAAAGTAAGATTGCATTATATAGCATTAAATTCTATAAATAAAAGTAACAATAAGCGTCAAATATATAATAAACTGGTATTATTTCAAGGTATGTAAACGCGTACAATAAATATATAATATAATTATTATATAATTAATATTATGTATAAGATAGGAAAATTTGTTTATACATATTTTTCTATATAATAAATTATACTTGTGTATAAAATCATATGAATAATTTATTTCATTCACTTACAATTAGACATTTTTTACTATTTGCTTTGTACACTATTAACCTCTTAGCGGATTTTGCACATATACTGACACTGACGTATACTACGACGCATGCGTAGAATAATATCCAATAAAAACGTGGCATATGTTTACCTCGTCGCCCCTCCCGCAATGGCTTCCCCCCCTTGAGCTGCCGTTCCATCTCTATATTCCTATATCTATGGTCCCGATACACGAATTCTCGCGCCGAACTATCGCGCTGCGCGCTGTCTTCGATATATCGAAGAGAGCGGCCGCTCTCGCGCAGCCCGCTGTCAGCTGTATTAACCGCGCGCCGGTCGCCGACCCCTCATCGCACCGACCCCGCGCCTAGCGACATGCGTACACCGCGACGCGTCTATACGCAATACACGCACACACTGACACAAACATTGTATACACACATTCCGGCGAATTTAAAGTCCGCCTGCGACATCTCTATAATGAAGGCCTTTTAAATACATGTAACGCGACTCTCTCACACACATACTTACGCACACCCACACATACGCACATAGTTTTTTTTTATGTAGCCACAATCAAAATAAATAAGTTCTTTTTTTTAATAAACCACGCGTTCGTGTCTTACGCCTTTCTCGAGCCTTGATCCCGACTGCGTTATCCCGAGCGAAAGCGACCCGTTACAAATATATTGCAGTAAATTAATTATTTGTTACTTTAAAATACATTACAGTAATTTTGAAATTTAGCAGCGCCAAGTTTTTTTAACTAAAATTTTTTTAAAATTTGTACTAATTTTTAATTTTTGCATAAGTTTTTAATTTTTAATTTTTTTGTATAAATTTTTATTTATTTGGCGCAACTTTTTGATATTATTATTTTTTTTTAGAAATATTAATTTTGCAACACAAGTTTACAGTACTAAAACACACTGTTCTTTCTATAACACTTTTTCACATGGCGCGTAAACTTCGCTTTTTTTACCTTTTTTTAAAAAGATAAGTTTTTTTATGGATATCATTCTTTTTTGTAGTATATATTTATTTACACATTTTAAAATAAAGAAGCAAAAAAGTATTGAATATTTGATAACTTATAGCACTATTATGAGTGCTTTGAGCTATCAAAAATGTATATATTATTTATAATTTTTTTCTTTATTTTATTTATTATATATTATTAGCTTTTATTCACTTCCTTATTTTATATCAATAATTATAAACTTATGAAGAAATAGTATGATAGAAGTGTAACAAGAAAAGTTGTTATAAAAAAAAATCACATATATATGTTATCGCATATCATATGTATATAGTATAGTATTGCAAACTGTAGATTTAAAAGAAATAACAGGATTTTACAATACTATACTACATACATGTAATATGCAATACTACATATATTATATGTGATAAATTATATTTTTTTTATATTAATAACTTTTCTGTTACGTACCATCCTACTATAATAATTACTTTCTTATTGCACTACCATCTTCCTAATTCTTCTTCATAAGTATATTATTGTTGATATAAAATAAAAACTTGAATCTCTATCAAAAATGCATATTATTTAACTTTCCTCTTTACGTTATTTATTATATATTATTAGCTTTTATTCAATTCCATATTTTATATCAACAATTATATACTTGTGAAGAAATAGTAGGATGGTAGCATGTAGCATGACAAGAAAGCAATTTATATTTTTTTTATAACTATCACTCTATTATTTCTTCATAAGTACATATATAATTGTTGATATAAAATAAGAAAATGAATGAAAGCTAATAATATAATAAATAACATAAAGAGAATAGCTCATAGCATTTGTAATTGTGCTATGAGTTATCAAATTCTTACTGACCTTTTTTTACGTTATTTTTTATTTAGTATTAATTTTTATTCACGTTTAACTTTTTTATTATACACAATTATTTTTTTTATACACAATTACAAGTTTCTTTTACTTTCTTTCAATCAATTGATTAATGAATTAATCAAACATAATGAATTAACCTACATTAAAACTGAACCTATGTGTCAAAACTAATAACCTAATGACATACGTATATCATTCATGGAGCGACATCAATGCTGTCTTGCAATGAATGCTCGAACTGGACATTTTCTGGTACATGCGTATTGAGAAGGTCGATGACGACCAAAACTTGAATCAATTTTCTTTAAAAACAAATGTTACATTATAATATCTCCGTTTATAAAGCACATAGAAAAAAAATAAAGGCACTTTTATTATATAATTTGAACTCAATCTCTCGATTGAACGTAGTAAGAATTCGATTGCTTCAGCCGTTATTGCGTATCTGAAATATATGATACTCTCAACTGTCCGACTCGCGTATAGGTACACGGCATGCCTCGCGGTCGCTACGCAAAGCTACGTTTATTAAACTTGGCGCAAGATACTACCGTGTCTCTTGATATTGTTATAGCCCGAACTATAGTTCTAATACTATTTTAATATTGGTTATAACCAATATTAAAATAGTATTAGAATTAAGAATTTATTATAAAGCATTATAGAATAAAAGAGTGCTCTCGCCAAACGCTCGTCGCGCGAAAACGCTAACGCAGCGAGACACGCGCGAAGCACCGGAAATCGCGAGATGCAAGCGAAGACTTGCGACTTCGACCTGCTTCGCTTGCACTTAGACCAAAAACGCGTGAATACTATTAACCAATCAGAGACCTGTTTCCAAGAGCCTCTCCCGAAAGAAATCCAAGAAACAAAGAATATATATAAGACCGAGAGTCAGCCCGCGAGGGCAGTTGCTAACAGGAATCTAAAAGACTAAGACGTTAGGAAAGACCTACGGTTGTTAATTAATCGCCGATTGTTATATATCTATCTAACTGGAAAGAAGGACCAATAAAGTGTAAATCTGTTCAACTGAAATAAAAGTGTATTTTAAAAGAAAGAGAAGAGTACAACTCCTAACTGCCTATGAAGTCTTGCACGGCCCGAGGATCCCTATCCTTAAATTCGGCGCAACCCCAGTGCCGTGGAGCGGCACAACAATATACAGACATACACACACTAATTTTTTGACATTAAATTGCCCCAATCAATTTTATAATTTTAAAATATATTATTTTAAATTTTGCATACGCACTGTGTTACAAACTATTTATTTCTTATAATATATTTTATTATTATATTATAAATCAATTATTGTATTATTTAAATTTTTTTTATATAACATATATAACATATACAGAGTGTAACTGAACAAACATATACGGAGCACCATCAAATTCTCTGGCCAATTTAGAGACGATTTTTTTTCAATGAAAATGTCGAGGCACCAATAATTTTCAAGTTATCAATGATTGAAAAAAAAGCTTCTCACAAATTGAAGGAGAATTAAAATATTAACAAAACTACATTCTTCAGTTAATTATTTCAGGTAAAGTTTACTTTAATAGAATTTTAATTTAAAGCTTTGTTACACAAAGATAGAAAATGGCAAAAATTGAGAACATGCAAAAAGTAATGACCTTCTTCGACATTTTTGCTGAGAAAAAATTGTTTTCAAATTAGCTACAAAATTTGATAGTGTGCTCCATATATGTTTTTTTTAGTTACACCCTGTATCCATACATACATATATACATATATACATATACACACACGTGTGTATATTATTTACAATTTTTTAAAGAGTTATTGTGATAAAAGAAATAAAAAATATAATAATTGGTTTATAAGAAATAAATAGAGATAAATACAAGTTTGTAATAGTGTTATAATATGAACTTATTTCAATCCATTAAAAAGACTGCATTATATGTACCTGTAATAACTTCCCGTAATTTTGTGGTTTCGAAACTTCTTTTCTTTTGTCCTTTCCAGGTATACGTCATTGCTAACTCGTTTGTGATTACAAATTTCAACATATTCATTACGCTGGCTCTTTGATCAGCACCTCCAATAGTGAAAAAACATTCTTTCTATGAAAAATTATAACTGCACATTAACCAAGTTTAATTATTTTAAAATTACAAAAGTAGACGTAATTTTTAGTAAAATTTTAAACCAAACCAGATAGGTATAAGCAGGTCCGGGTATTTCTCGATCTCCATCTACTGTTTTTATAGATAACAATTCTCCTAACTTTTTAAAATCATCATCGTTTTTCAATGGTAATTCAGGCAATCCATCCGGTTTTGATGTAGGATTTAAGGATGTCATCATAGTTTGTAAAAGTCGATTTGTACAGGCATTGTTCTGCTCACATAAAATTGTTATCTTCTCCATTCGCTCTATTACGTATTTTTGAAATTGTTGTTGTGACATTGTTGTTCCTACACCTATTTCAAGTTTTGACGATGTATGTCCATTAAATTCAACGTCGTTTTGCGTGTTTTTTGATATCGAACCTATAAAACAATATCAGATTATAATAGAGTATAAATGTTTTATTGAAATTTTTAGAAAGAAACATTATTTTATGTACAGTTGGTTTTACGAATCTCGATTTATCAGTTTATCAGTATATCTGTCGTATAACTTTGTAATAGAATTATATTTAATAATAACTTGATATGCAATTGTATTCGAAGTATATATGCGTAGATAACAGGGTTGGCATGTTTTAAACAATTTGTTTAAAACTGTTTGATTAAAACATGTTTAAAACAGTGGACACTGTTTTAAACATTTTTGTTTTAAACAGTTTTAAACTACTGTTTAAAACTGTTTAAAACATTGCAATTAAAACATATGATTATTTGAAAAAGAAACTGTAAAGAAAAACAAAAACAAACAAAAACTAATAGACGTGCAAAACTAATGTTGCAAAAAGGTTTTTGTTTTAATTTTTTTAGTTTTTTATCTATATTTATATGTAACATATAGATATAAAAATATAAATATAAATAATGAAATAAAAATAATAAGATAAGTATTATTTTAACAGAATATTTATTTTTGGATATTAAATATATTAAGTAACAATCAATATAATTGAATATATTAAAGACTACTTATAAATTATAAAGCTATCTGCACAAACTATTAAAATCTAAATTATAACACATTGCATTTTACATTTTATCTATTGCAAATAATTAAATAATGTTATTCCTTTAACTAAAAAAATAATAAACATTTAAGTACGAAAAAATGAACGGTAACAATAACATATTGAAATTGGGAATTGCATTGCAGTTATTGCATATTGGATATTTTTTTAATACCTACTTTTATAAATTTAATTAAAATTAATAACTCAAAATAAAATAAAGAATATATAATTTTATATATTAATAAAGAATTATTACTCAACTAACAATAAGTCAAACGTTACAGTATTAACATTTTCTTTTAACGCAAGCCACCATGTTATCGGTTTAACATTTTTAATGGATTCCTCAGAAAAAAGACGCGAGTGATCGAACATTACATTACGATTACGGTTACATTACATTACGATTACACAGATCAAAGCTATCAAGTGTTTTTTTTTGCTTGTTTCAAACATGTTTTTTTTGTTTAAAACATGTTTTTTTCTTACTTTACTTAAAAACACGTATAAAATAAAAAAAACATGTTTTAAACAAAAAAATCAATGTTTTTTGTTTAAAATGAAAAAAACAAGTTTTTTGCCAACCCTGGTAGATAACTCATATATAAATACTATACAAATTTATATATCTCTTAAATAATATATGTACAAACTCTTAAATATACACACACACACACACAAACTATATATCTAACTTAATCTACATTAAATCAAAATTGATATACTTTACTACTAGTTTTATTATTTTCCACAGAATAAACAAAATAAGATATAGCTTAATGATTATAATTAGTTATTATGATTCCTAATATTTACAGTATCAATTTCTACATTTATGTAAATAATAATATTCTGATGTTTTCTACAAAAAATATCGATATAAAAAATTTTATTACACATTTAAGATTTACCTGCACACATATACTTTACACAAATTACAAGATATATATCTGTCCTTTTCTATGTTCGAAGCTGCCACCCGCTGAGCGTCTAATTATACGTGCAAGTGTTCTCATTCTTTCAGTGCGCTTTGCGCTTCCAGGCTATCCCCTCCATTCAACTCCACTGGCTGCAAAGTGCAAGACGCTGTCGCGTCTGCAAATTGGCACCTTTGAGTGGGAGCGAGTAGACCGGTTTGTATATGGCGTTGGTTTGCAAGGTCAAAATGCGCGCGCTCAAAATTGTGTTAAATTTTATCTCGAAGGCAGGTAAGACTATATAATTAGTAAGAGATGAACCGGAGTAGTTTTTAATTTTTCTTTTTGTGTTGGTTCATCTTTATTTTCCTATTTTCTTAATGCTATTCATGTGGATTTCTTTTCAATATTGAATTCTGAAGGATAAGTTATTATTTTATATGTGCGAGATAGTCGGATCTGACTGGTAGCACATACTTTCTGCCTGTCAGCCGAAAGTCTAATAAAAAAAAATGTACGATATTGTGAAAGTGAAAGTGATATCATGGATGATGATTATAGCGAAATCATAAATTGTGAGAATATAGAAAATGAACAAGTAAGTTTTTGTTTATTAAATTAGTATTATTTCTATTATTACAATTACGTATAACTTTTTATTATTATAAGTATTATTCTTCTTTGTGTTTAATTTGTGACAGTTAAATTATATGTGTACATTAATTATATGTACATAGTGCATTAATTAATCTTTAATTTTATTTTTGAAGGAAACTGAAACTATAACCAAAATTCAGAGATTTTTGAAGAAATATTAAGAATGGAGATTCGCGCGAGAGACTTATCTTTGGGATCAGAGAATAGATGTCCGAGGACTCGAAGCTACGAAACAAGCATGGGGAGAAATAATAGCTTCAATTCTTGGTAGATACATTTTTTATTTATAAATAAAGCTTGTGTTGAAAGTTTAGGGGATACGAACTTTAGACTCATTTTATCCAATCTTTATCGGTTTTGACACAGGTCTGGAATCAAAGATCGTACAAAAAAGTGTAAAATCTTCGGGATACATTCCGTTGAAAGCAGCAGGAAATGAAATCGTACATTCCCAGTGGAAGTGGAGTTCGAAAAAAGCCATATGACTGAAAATTTTACCATCTTATGGAATTTCTCATACTGACATTGAATTTCAGAAAGTACATTACGCAATTATTTATTTCGCAACTATTTACGATAATCTTATTGCTTACAAATCTGTTGCTTGTCTGAACAATTAATAAAATTTTACTTTTATGTGATGCAGGACGTATGGCAACTTAGATCGATTCTAGAAAATCAAAAATTCATGTTCGAATCAGGAAACATCCTTCAGATTTTTGCCGATCCCGACTTCCACGGATACTTTATTTCTTTCACAGTCGGAGCCTTCTGAAACGACAATAGTGCAAAGTATATACAGGGTGATTCAAAACATCCTAATGTCCTTGAAATGTTATATTCTTGAGCGAATTCTGAGACGATTTTTCTTTTTGCAAAATTTTATCCGAACCTTAGTTTTTGAGTTATAATTGAAAAAAGTTAGCGAATTACAAGTCCAATACAACGGGCAGGCAAGAACGGTGCAACGCGTCGCGAAGCCAAAGCATATCAGCAGAAAGAGCAGCACAAGATGCTAAACAGATGCGCGAAGATGACAAATTAAAAAATGTATTGTCTCAAATTTCTCAACCGCGTACAGAAGAACAAGTTTTCTGTTCTTTCTTACAATCTAGATTAGAAAAACTAGAGAAGAAATATTATATGCGTATTACACATATTATTATGCAGAAAGTTATGAAAATTGAATTAGAACAATCCGAAGATTCTTTTCTAAAAAAGGCGTGTTATATCGATAGTTGTTGAGAATTCGGTAATTCTCATTTGAATTTAAGCGCGTAAGCAAAAAGCATCACGCCTAAACCGATCGCGTACATAACGAGCGCGCGCGCACGAGTCGCGCACCGAACTCGGCAGCCCCGCACCACAAGCAAACGCGCGGCGAAAAACAAAAACAATATTGCCCTCCGACTTTTTAGAAGATCATTCGCCTTTGTTTGACGATTCAAACAAATAATGATTAATACTCCGTCGAATCTTCTAGAAAGTCGGAGGCATATAAACGACGGCAGTTAGGCCACGCGACCACACTCTTGTTCCGCCGTTGTTCGCATTAACGTAACAGGGAGTTTTGCGTAAACCGAAATCGTTGCACACGGCTACGCTAAACGTCGACGCACCGCACTTCCGCCGGTCCCGACCAGGGCCTCTATTCTATAACTTGTTCGCAATGTTACGTATGCGTACGATTCGAATAGTGAAAATGCGCATACGTTTTTGACACGGTATTCTTGAACATAAATGTTTAGTTTTCGCAGTTGGAAACGTATACGCTTTCCGTTGCACTGATTTACGTTTGGCAACGTCGGAAAATATATGTATTATACTTAACCTACAAATATCGATGAAGGAATATTATATGACGTACATTGATCGAAAAGGTACCTGTATCATATTTAATTACAATTTTATATTTATTGATAGAATTAATAAAATTGAAGGAAAAAATATGTTTTTGTTATAAAAAATTGTTTTGTATGGCAGATGGATAACTTGCATAGAAAAAAAAGATGTGCAAATATTACACTTGAGCAAAGAACTCTGTTAATAGAATACATGAATAAGCATCCAGAATTACAAAAAGGAAAGTTAACATCTTCGTTTACCTTAAAAAATTCCATATGTTTGTGGACTAAAATAACAGAAATTTTAAATTCAGTAAATGGCGCTAAAAAAGATTGGAAAGCTTGGCGTAAGGTAAGTTATATTTTTAAATCAATAAAATGAAACTGTACATTTTATAACTCTTATTTAAGAAAAGCATATAAAATAGTCTTCAGAAAACTTTATATTTAGGAATATATTAGGAAAATAAGCGGAATCTGTTATTGTTTTATTCCTTACAATCATAATAAGTAAATTCCTAAGCAGTACAAAACATTAATGTTTTGTACAGTTTAGGAATTTACTTTCAATGTTATTATAACAGTCAACCATTTGCCAACTAATTTGTGCTGTTCTGGTTATAATAGTAAATATAGTTTTAATTTTACCTTTCAATGAAAAACATATTTCTAGTGCTGGCATGATTTCCAATCACGTAGTAAAAAAAAACATACTTTGATAAAGCAATCTATGGCAGCAACAGGAGGTGGTAAACAAAATGCAGAAGTATTGACACCACAAGAGGAACAAGTCCTTAATATTATGTGTTCAACTAGTATTCATGGACATCCTGATATAGAAGAATCCAGTATAAATATATTAGAAGATTCAGAAGTAAGATTTAACAAAAAAATATTTTACATTTATATTAACTAGTAAAGTGAGATAGAGATACCAAATATATTTGTCATATTATATCTTAATTACAATTCAAATATAAGAATTATATGTATATGTATATGCTTACATATTTTATGAAAGTAACAACATATGAATTTTTATAGAACATAATATTTGGTTTGCAGGACGATGTAATGGAAGTGGAATACTTAAAGGAATATGAAGAAGATGTATTCTCAAATACTGAACCTTCTACACATTCTGATAGTAATAACTGCAATATGTTAATTCCCCAAAACAGAAAAGCAGTTATAGACAACAATTCTGAATTATCAAATGAAAAGGAGAATGAACTACGAAGCAATGATGTAGATGTTAAACAGCCTCTTTCCAAAGTAGGTAAAATCCTTCAGAACTAAAAATGTCATTGAATACAAAATCTTGTGAAAAGGACAAAACCCAAATTGAGAAGAAAAAAACGACCACCGTAAAAAAGGAATTACAAAATACTGTTGAAGTATCAACAAAATTGAATAATATTTATGAAAAAATATATGAATTAAAAAGAAATATTATGAAGTAAGATTAGAATATTTAAAAAGATCTGTAGAAGCAAACGAAAAAATAGCTAATAATACGGACAGGTGTAATATGTCTTAATAGAAAATATAGTATTGTATAAGTATTATGTTATCCAATAACCAATAACACAATATTTATACGAAGAAACTATAATAATTGGGTGCTTTTCATTTAGCAAGACAAGTCGACACAAGAGTTATTCTATCATTATTCTTATAGAATGTAATAAAAAAAAAATTTTTTTACCGGGAACAAAGATAGAATAACGCTTGTGTCAACTTGTGTAGCTAAATAAAAAGCACCCATTATATATCTAAGTAAACTTTTTGTATATGTGATATATTGGAACAATTGTGATCTCTTAAACCTTGTCAAAGTTTAATTGTTAAGTAAAATTAATAAGACTGGTAAGTCCGGTTAATTAGTTTCAAAGATTTCATTGTGATATTAATATATGAAAATGCGAGTATTACGGTTTGCTTTATTTTTAATAATTTTAAAATAACATTATGTTCATTTCTCTCTCTCTCTCTACACACACACACACACACACACACACACACACACACACACTTGCACACACACACTTGCACACACATATAATGGGTGCTTTCCATTTAGCAACACAAATCGACACAAGCATTATTCTATCTTTATTCTCATAAAATGTAGAACAAAGATAGAATGACGCTTGTGTCGACTTGTATTATAAAATGTATATATGTGTATATATGTGTGTGTGTGTGTGTGTGTGTATGTATGTATAAGAACTTTTTGTTAGTAAAGAACGAGGATTATTACAAGAATTAATAATTTTGTTTTATATCTTAATAAATGTTAAAATGTGAGAATGTAATTATATCTAAAAAATTCAAACATTTCTTTTATATCATATATCTTTTATTTATATTAATAACTTGTAAGAATAAATAAAATATTTTGCTTAAAATATGGTTTACTCTTTATTCATTACTATCTTATGTCCAATTCCTAATGTAAAAAGTACAATATATATACAATATACAGGGTAATAGTCACGCCAACCGTCGTGTGCAGATTCCTGGGATCATTTGGAGACGATTTTTCCTCAGCGAAAATGTCGAGGGAGGTCATTATTTTTTGCATGTTTTCAATTTTTGCCATTATGTATCTTTGTAACTAACAATAAGCCTTAAATTAAAATTCTATTAAAGTAAACTTTACCTGAAATTAACTGAAGAATGTGATTTTGTTAATATTTTATTTCCATAAGACTTTTAGTTTACGAAAAAGCCTTTATTTTCAATCGCTTATAACTCGAAAATTATTGGTGTCTCGACATTTTTGCTGAGGAAAAATCGTCTTCAAATGATCCCAGGAATCTACACACGACGGTTGGCGTGACTATTACCGGACATCCTGTATACAAACATTGAGAATAAAGAATAAAATAGTGAAAATAAATGATATTTATAATTCAGGAGAAGTAATTTGCAATCATTAGTCGTTGTTTATTTCTACCAGTTGCAAGATCCGAATCAATTCTACGGATGTTTCTTTCAGGTATATTTTCTTCAATATGATTTTCATTATTATACATCCCAAAGTCTACATCTTCATTATCATCGTTTAAATCCAATTGCACATTTTGATTAATGCACATATTATGTAGTACGGCACATGTACTCGTATATATGATTTTAGATGCTATTGGTGGAGAGTAATGGAGTACTCTGTGCTTCAGTAAACATCTAAATCGCATTTTTGAAAGTCCATTGCACTGTTCTATTAATGAACGACATCTCATTTGTTTTCTATTATATAATGCTTCTGGACTGTCTTCGACAACACCTATTATGGGGGTCATCATCCATGGTCTTAGAGAATATCCTGAATTACCTATAACCCAAAACATTTTAATAATTATTGCGAAAATCGGTAAAGAACTTTTCTGTTCAGTCTAATGCGCCATATTTCTTTACTTATTCTTTTTTCTAAGTTTCAACATTAGACCATGCATTACATTGCTCGCGATTTCTTTCAACATCTTACCTAATAAATGGAAATTTTTGTGTGGATAGCGCCTACAAAGGATGAACCATAGCGGTTTTTGCATTGGAGTTATTCCATATAAATGCATCATGCGTGCTTCCAGGATAACGTGCATTAATGTGCATAATTTTTAAGCGCCAATCACATATCTGTAATAAATATATACACATATACAGTTGTTAGCGGTATCTAATGTAGCGGGATGTCCGGGAAATCATCTTACATGTATTATGTTATTATTATCGTGTCGGGTCGTTGTCGTGTTTTCGTATATATTTATATCTGTCCGTTGCTTCGATATTTTATCTTGTATTTCTGACGAAACGTGCCCTGCCGTGATTGGCGTCATTTAAAAAGCGTTTGAACTGTTTGTATATAAACGGCGACCGCTCGGTCATACGCGTCTCTCTCTCTGAGAATTTACAAGAGAAAAATAATAAAGTGTTTATACACGATTCTGAATTATAACGAGTTGAAGAGTATTTAATATATATATATATATATATATATATATATATATATCTCCTATCGACATCCTTAAATCCGCTAACACAGTATAAAAATGCAATGTACACATGTTTCATATTTCATAAAAAACTTATTGTGTGTATGTGTGTGTGTTACCAATTGATTATTTATTGAATGGTATCCTTTTCTATTTACATATATATGTTCTGGATGAACATCATTATTCGCCGTTGGTGGGAAAATAGTATTGTGGGTACAATCAATGCATCCTATTGTACCTGGGAATTTAAATTTTCTGTAGAATCTGAAATAACAAAACATAGTAATATATATATATATATATATATATATATATTATAATATTAATACTGTAATGTGTGTTTATAATTTACAAAACGTTACTACATTATTATGACATATTTTATATTTATTTTTATATGCTAAAATAGAATAAATTTAGATTTTTACTGTGCTCGCAGTTCTTTCAATTCTGCTAATGTACTAAGAAATTTAATCCACTGATTCATAATTTCTTCTCTTGTTATTATATTAATAATTTCATGAATACAGCGAGAGACTGTTGGCTGACTAACACCCATGTAAATATTTTTACCAATGTTCATTTGATAGGATCCACTTGCAAAAAAACGCAATGCTGTTATAACCTGTATATTTTTCATTTATTGTTTATTATAGTGCATTATATATATATATTTAAGAATAATTACCTTTGTTGTAGAATTTATTGCACTTATTCTCGTTTGAGGAATCAAATGCGGCTTGACAATTTCTATTAAATTTGTTGCAGCAGCTTTATTTAATCGAAACAATTGTACAAATTTTTTATTGCTTAGCTCGAAAGGATCTTCCCGGATATGAAATCTTCGTCTTCTTCTTTCTGGGATGTCCATATTTTCTAAAGCACCCATAATCGATGCGTTTATTATAATGTCTTCTAAATTCATTTTTACAAAAATTGTACGTTTTTCTACAATGACTGCGTTCCGATATTGTATATGTACACGTTTATTTTTGCTCTTCACTACCTTTATTCAATTTTCATTACTGAAACGTATACGTTTCTCTCGAAACGTATGGTAAACCATTCGTTGCATCGTGCACGAAAAGTTGCATACACGTTGCACTTGCGACTGTCAAGAATACTGTTCTAGGGATTTTCCATTGCGATTATTCACAACTTGCCATTTACGTATACGCAACTATTTCAAGAATAGAGGCCCAGGGGCCCTATTCTTGATTTCGTTCGCAATATTGCGTATGCGCATGTCTCGTACACTCAAAATGCGTATACGCTTCTGAAAGTAGATTCTTGAACACTTTTTTGTAGTATTCGCAATTGGAAACGTATACGTTTTGTATTGCACTGTACTTTCGAAAAACATTGGACAAATATCAACGTGTGTTACGTATATCGCGTGTATAACAGTGTATGTATTGATATATTTAATATATATATACATATATATATAATATATATATATGTATATATATTATATATATATATGTATATATATATATATAGATAGATAGATAGATAGATAGATAGATCTTTATTCCGATGCCCCTAAGGGATTTCGGGGCGTTTTCAAGGGACCGCCAAACCCCTCACAGCCACCCATCTATCCTCGTCCTCTATTTACAAAACTTCCATAATACATATAATATACGTCAGATCTTCCACTTCCCTCTCTTCTCCTTTCGTGTCATCCTTCCTTCCTTCTTTCCTGTCTCCCCGACCTCTGTTTCCTCCTCCTTCTCCCATCCTCCTCTCCTTTCTCCCTCACCCTTTTACAACAAATTTCTCATCCCTCTAACCTGGCCATTTGAAGACCTCACAATAATCTAACCTAACCTCCCTCTCCCTTTCCCCATCTCCCTTCCTCACCTGGTCCACTTCCTCCTTATCCTCCCTCACCCCTCCTACCTAGATCTATCCCTCCATCCTCCTCTGCCTCCCCCCCTACCAGCTCCCTTCCTTTATCTTTTGACTCAATCTTCTCCCTCGCTGTCCCACCCCCATTCCTCCCCGTCTATTTCTATCTTCCTATTCCATACCCTTACCGCCTTTCCTTTCCTTTCCTCCTCTCTCGCCCATTCTAACATTTTCCACCTTATTCTCTTCTCCTCCATCGTCAAATCCTCATCTATGCCTACTCTCCACATTCTTCTAAGATCCCATTTTCTTTCTAACAGCTTTTCCCTATCCTCCTCCTCTTCCAATTCCGCTATCAGCACTTTCTTCCCCCTTTCTCACGTCTTTTCTCTAACTTCCTTCACCTTCACCTCTTTCCCTACTGCCCATGTCATTAACCATTCCACGTCGTTCTTCTTTCCTCCTCATCCTCCCCCTCTACCCCTCTCCACACTATATTCTTTCTCCTTATTCTTCTCCTCTCTCTTCTCTCTCTCCCCTCTTTCTCTCCCCCTCCCCTCTAACCTCTTCTTTCTTTCTGATGCCCTCTCTTCCCACTTCCCCCCTATCCATTCCTCCTTTCCACTCTCTTCCATCCCCCCTTTTCCTTCTTTTTTCCCTTTATCCTCCCTCCTTACCTCTTTCTTCCCCTTACCCTTTCTCCTAACCTCCTCTTCTTCAATCAACTTCCACCATCATTCCCCCTTACTTCCCACCGCATTCCCCTGCGCCCCTCTTTCTACACTTACTTCTCTCCCTTTCCCTCCCCTGACTCTTTCCTCCTCCCTACTTTCCCCTTCTGTCTCACTCCTCTCACCCCCCCTTTCTCCTCCACCTTTCCCTCCTCTCCCCCATCGTTAACTCTTCATCTATCCCTAATCCCCATTTTCTTCTAATTTTCCACCCTTTCTCTATCCACTCTTTTTTATCCTCCTCTTCCCCCGTCACCACTATCAATCAGTCACCAAGAACCTATTTCCCCTTCTCTTTCCTTCACCCCCTTTATCTCAAACTCCCTACCTAACACTCTATCCACTTTCCCCCCATAAACTTTTTCTTTTCTAACCTCCCATCTCCCTCTATCTCTTATCCTTCCTTTTCTAACCTTCCTACCTCTTCATCACTTTCCCCTGTCTTGTCTCCTCTCCTGCGTCCCTTCCTTTTCTTCCTTCCATTGCATCTCTCATCTAAACAGAAACTTCTTCGGACAAACACACATAAATACATCATTCCCCTGTATCCTGGCCTTAGGCGACCTTACAATCATTCTACTCCACCCTTACCTACCACCCTTTCCAATCTTCCCTCCCTTTTTCCCCTTCATTTTCCCATGCCCTCTTACCCTTAAAACCTCCCCCCTTTCTCTTCTTCACTCTTTTAACCTTCTGCTTCCTCCGATTCTGCTCTTACGCCTCTACCTCCGTTTTGTCCTCTCTCTCTCCCCTCTTCCCTCCGATGCACTGCTTCATCCCTGTCATCTTCCGTCCGCTCTCTTCCAATTCTTCCTCTGTCTTCTTCTTCTCTCCCCCCTCTTCCGTCCTCTTCTCACATTTCTCTTCTTTTATCCGTTCTCCTCTTACCGCTTCCCTCCATCTCCTGTCTTCTCCGCTCTCCGACTCATTCTTTTTACACTCCTTCCTCTCTTTCTTCCTTTCCTCTTCCAATCTCTCCTCCCCTTCCACGTTCTTCCTCCATAACCTCTCCATCATCTCCAGTCTCTCTAGCCTTTTCTCCACTCTTCTACTCCTCTCCTCCTCCTCAGTCTCTCTCTCCGACTTCCTCTCCATCACCTTCAGCATCTTTTCCATTATCACTCTCATCTCCTTTATCTATCTCACTCCCTCTTTCATCCATTCCATCTTCCGACTTTCTCTCTCTCCAACACCGTATCCTCTCTTCTACCGTCTCCTAACTTTTTTTCAGATCTCTTCCTCTTTTCCACTTCCGGCTCTATCAGCGTCCTTTCTTCTTAATCTCCATTATCTCTCACTTTCCACCTGCTCTCTAACCTTCTTCCACTCTTCCAAAACATTTGCCAGCTGGATCACTATCGACCCTGCACGTGTCGATCATACCGGTGGCGCCCTTTTTCCACTTCCACTCCTGTATCCACCTTCCTTCGCCGTCGCCATCTGAACCGCTCGACCCACTCTCTACTTGCCGCAACCTCCGTGGCGCCCTCTCCATCTACCCTTTCTCTCACTTAAGCCTCTTCTTACTGTCCAGCGCCCTCTCTCTCATCTTCTCTGCCACGTCACGTCTCCTCGTCCTTTCTTCCCGTTGCTTCATATTATTCCACTTTCCATAAAATCCTTTCTACTTCGTTCTCACGCTCACCATCACCTCACTCAACTCCTCCTGTATTCCTCTATCCGCCTCTTATTTCCTTCTCCTCCATCTCACCCAACAAACCACCTTTTTCACGTTCCAACACGGAGCACTACTTTCCGCCTGTCACTACCTCCGCGGCCATCTTCCTTCCTCTCATATATATATATATATATATATATATATTAAATAATTTTGCAGATTAGAAAATTATGAAAAGATATTATACATAATAATATCTTTTCATAATAATCTTTTTTATTAAGAAGAAGAAGAAATAATTTAAATTTAGTGCGATTGCCGGCAAGCTCGCGCAGAGTTTTGTACGCGCCAATCATTGGTGCCGCGCGAACAGTCTTTTGCTTTGCGAATCGTGCAAAGCCCGAAAATCCCGTCGATTGTTTAAAATTCGGGGCAACCGACACCCCTGGAAAACAATAAACAAACTTGACTTTCTAGATTCTAGACGATCCTCTGTCAACCTGATAGAAAGATTTATAATTTATGACAATCGAGAATTTTCTACAAGGTCGCAGTAATAAAACCACGCGCCCGAATCCGCTTCGCGTACTTAATATACAAAGAAAGACGTATATCAAGAGTAGTTTTTTTAAATCAAGATTTTTCGCGAAATTCGTATTTATTTTTTTGTATTTGTCTTCGAAATTGCATTTATTTATTAAACAAGTATAATAATATGGATAGAAAGAAAAGAAGTGCAAACATTACAAGTGAACAAAGGACACTCTTAATAGAATATATGAATAACCATCCCGAATTATTTAAAGGAAAATTTACATCTTCATTTACATTAAAAAACGCAATTTCATTATGGACCGAACTGACAGAAATTTTAAATGCAGTAAATGGAGCCAAGAAAGATTGGAAAGGTTGGCGTAAAGTAAGATATATAATTTTTTGTAAATAAAAAATTGTACATTACATAGAAATAAATATTTAACAAATAATATTTTATCACAAAAATTTATATTTAAAAAAATATATAAAATATCTTTTAAAACAAACTATTTGCTTTTGTAATTAAAAAGTTAAGATTTTAATTATAATTCAATATTCTTTAAAAATTATAGTTCAATGTTCTTTAAAAATTTTATCTAGAGTTGGCATGATTTCCGATCCCGCAGTAAGGGAAAGCATGCCTTTATAAAACAGTCAATGACAAGAACAGGTGGTGGTGCAAAAAGTACAGAAGTTTTAAGGCCCGAGCACAAACTTTTGCATAACGCATAACGCATAAGGCATAGTGCATAACGTAATGCATGGCAACGCACAGACTTGTGCATAAGACATTACCTTAACCTAAATACGCAGTCAATAACGACTTTGGCGTGTTCAGACGTCTTGTCTCCAAAAAAAATTTTTTTTGGTTTTTGTCGAATATACGGATAAAATATAAAGTGTAGTGGCATTGATATATCTGTGTATATTCGTAAGTAAAATATTAATTTAATTAAGATATTAATTTAATCAAATAACAAGGATTATTTGTTAGTGAAGAATTAAAATCAAGGTAGATATTTCTTAGACGACCAAACCAGCTAATGATGTAAAATCTATTTATTTAGCTACGTTTCGACCCCGAATTGGGTCCTCTTCAAGTTACATAACAAAGACAAAGTGATATAATTACATAAACAAAATTAATTCTGACAAAGTGTTCAACGTTATAATATTATACAATAAAATCAAATTAATAAAAACGTAGCTGAATAAATAGATTTTACATCATTAGCTGGTTTGGTCGTCTAAGAAATATTATCTGAACATTATTCTAGATAATTTAATAAGATGGTACCAAAATTTCATCTAGATGATCATCTATATAATTATATTTAGATAACAGCAAATACTGCCTATCATTGAGATTTTATATTAATATTTTAATTTTAGTCATAATTATTTGATGCATATACAATACACTATTTTTAAATTGTATAATTTAATTAAGCTAATAAGTTGTAATTTTAATATAAGAATAATTTTATATTTTTCAGGAGTTATAATTCTCTATTTAATACATATAATATGACTTAAAACACGGAAAACAGTGGATACGATTCGGATGATTTCATGTGATGAAATTAATATTAGCATTTGTAACATTTGTGCCTCATCCTCCATCTATAACAAAAAGTGTGCAAAAGGAGAAAATTGAATTTAAAAAAAAAATATTCAGGTATGATTATTTAACTGATTTATAAGAGCTCTTTTCCAAATATTTGTTATAAAAGATCTCTGAATCAATGTAGATTATGCTTGTTTATGATTAGAGATTTTATTTATAAATTAAAAAAAAAGCACTAGTTAATTCATGATAGTACATTGATAACAAATAATATTATTCTATATATACATAGGGTGGCAAATATTTATACATATTATTGTGTCACATCTTAGTATAATTAAATGAATAAATTATGAGAAGTAATTATACATAATTAATGAAAAAAACATTTACAATAGAGTAACATTGACAGCCTCCAAAGCATTAATTATCCATATTGGATAGTCCTTATTGGGATAAGCTGCCAACATATATTCCTGAATATGACAAATTGATAAAATAATATGACAAAAGAATATGCGAATAGTTATTTGTTATTTATTTGTTATTTACGTATTTTTGTATTTCTAGGTTTTTAACTCTTTAATAAGAGACAGCATGGATGTAAATGATGATTTTCTTATTTTGTCTTTTTTACAATTATGCTTATTGGCATTGTTACAACAAAGAAATCGGAGGAAAAGATGGTTAAGACGGAGATGGTGGGTGAGACCTATAAATATGGCACGTCCTATGTATGGGGATTATGAACACCTGTTCCACGAATTGAAATATAATGATCCTGATATTTTTTTCCGCTTTGTAAGAATGAATGAGGAAACTTTCAATCTCTTACTAGAAATGACTAAGCCTTTTCTAACTAAATTAAGCAAACGAGCTTTTAGTCCAGAACAACGATTAATCATAACTCTGAGGTACTTATTTATGTTGTCATGTAGTATTAAATATAAGAATGAAACAAACGTGTGTAGTATGTTATTTTTACAAATAACATACTACACACGTTTGTTTCATAGTGTCTTGTTTTATTTATATATCAAGAGTATTTTTTTGTAGATATTTATCAACTGGAGACGAAATATTATCCATTGCACTGGCTTTTAGATGTGGAGAATCAACTGTAAGGAAAACAATACATGAAACTTGTTCAGTCATAGTAAAGGTATTGCAACCGATTTGTCTCCGTTTACCAATGGAAGAAGAATGGATCGATATTTGCACTGGTTTTCTGGACAGTTGGAATTTTCCTCACTGTGTAGGCGCTTTCGATGGAAAGCATGTGCAGATACAAGCACCGCCAAATTCCGGAAGCTTGTTTTTTAACTACAAAAAGACATTTAGCATTGTACTGATGGCTGCGTGTGACCACAAATATATGTTCACACTAGTCGATGTAGGCTCGTATGGTGGTAATAGTGATGGTGGTGTTTTTACCTCATCTGATATTCATTTGGCACTGCAAGAAGAAACATTAAATCTTCCAAAAGGGACTCTTAATCTTCCTGGAAGCAACATTAAATTACCATTGTGTTTTCTTGGAGATAGTGGTTTTCCAATCAGTGTTAATATGATGCGGCCTTACTCTGGAAAATTACTGGATGAAAGAAAGAAAATATTTAATTACAGGTTAGCAATTAATATGTACTTATTATTAATAATATTATTATAAGATAATAATTATGATAATAATGATGTATGTGTTACTTAATACGCGTTTCATTAATTTTCAGATTATCTAGAGCAAGACGTACAATAGAAAATACTTTTGGAATTTTATCCTCACGGTGGAGGATCTATAGAAAGCCAATTAATATGCATCCTAAATATGTAGATACGATTGTTATGGCAACAATATGTCCACATAACTTTATAAAGCATGAGGAAAATTGTATACCAGAAAATAATAGAATATACTGTCCTGCCAATTTTATCGACACAGAAGATAATGCTGGTAATATCATTCCTGGAGAGTGGCGGCGAAATATTCAAGACGCATTCAGAGATATTCCTCCCACTGCAATGCATCGTGCGACTACTAGTGCATATAAGCAACGGGACAATTGGCTGATTATTTTTTGACACCACCTGGTGAAATAGCGTGGCAATATGAATACGTTAGAAGAGGGCTGCATCACGATGATTTATGAATGATGAACATATGGCAAGTAGAAATTGATTTAATTTATCACATTTAATTTGTAAATTGTCGTTATCAACCATATATGTATCTATAAAATAATACATAAAAATATGGGAGAAATTAAATTTATGTTATTATTTCAATAATATGTAATGTATGCCATATTATTAAAATTGACTGAAAAATATACATTTTATGATTTTTATTTCTTCTTGTTTTCATTTATTCAAATACTTGAATTATCTAAATAGAATTAGCTCGTTATTTTTAAAATCACATTTAGATTTTTAATTGCTAAAATATATTAAATTGCTTTAAATATATTAAAAAACTACATCAATCTATAAAATTGATTTTTATGTAGTAATATTGACCTCCTTCAGCAAACAATTTAAGTATTTCGTATTCAAAGTTGGGATCGACAAAATATATCTATTCTTTTTGTTGTATAAATTTATTTTGTATTTTAAATATTATAACAATAATTAAAAATACAATAACATGTAATATAATAATAAAATACAATTACAATGACATATGAAGTATTTCAGGAACTCATGTAGCATATAAAAAAATTATCAGTCGTGCATCATGGACTATGTGTAACTAAGGATACCATTTAAGGGTGACTATTTCCATTGCACTTTCAATAATCCTAACAGCAACACACATGTTCGAGGAATATCCAGAGGACCTCTAGAGGATGTAAAACATTCTCTGGATGTTCTCTGGACGTCTTTAGAACATGGTGCTGTTAGAGAATAATAATAAAAACACAATAACAGGTACAATAATAAAATTAATAAAATAAAACTTACTCTATTACTTTCAGTCATCATCCTTCAAACGTCAAATGATGTTTTTTGCGTGTTTGTCACACTCAAAAATTTTAATTTTAATAGCTCTTGACTACATATCGAAAATAATACGCAATATTTGTTTTTTTTTCTCTCTGTTTTTATCTTCAGGCATGTTTGTAAGTGAAGACAGTACTAATTGGCAAAAAGACATATCTTCTGTTGCTTCTGGCTTTAATGATGATAATGATGATGATGATGAAGCTATTGAAGAGCTGTTGTATCTGTTCTCTAATAGAGATGTAACCTTACAAATGGCATTTTCTATATCTGGTGAGTTTTTTTTTTATTTTCGTTGTCCACTTAATTTATTTTTTTCTATATAATTAGAGGCACTTAATGTTGATGAGTTTCTAAAAAAATGTGAAGCATTTTAAACGTGTTATAAACCTGTGTGTGTACATACTGTGACGATTTTCGCTCCCCGTCCTCGGAGCACTAGGACGGGAGGAAGCGGCCGTCGACAAAAAAAAACAATGAAATATTGTCCTTTAATAAATTATTTCCGCGGGAACAAGGGGTCTTGGTCGTTCCGCGCGTGTCGCAGCAGAACGTCAGCCGACGAATACGCGAAATTATACTCGGATTGGGCGCCAGACACGGTCTTTCACGTGTCAATTCGCGATAATTAAACGAACGCGAAAATTCGGCCGGAAGTTCCGCGACGGGCCGGCGGCTCGCCTAACGGTAGAGGGGCAGGGTGTGGTTGCCGCGGGAAAAGACTAATTGATCGAACGATCTAACTCTTGATAGAATAAATTTTCGCGAGACTGATGACTCGATCGAACGTGAAGCGAGATATGACATCACAAAAAGAACACAGAAATAAAAGAAGGCGTGTAATTAATAGAAAAAAAAGGTGATCAGATTTATTATAATAGAACAACTGTGAGAGAAGTTAGCAAATATAAATAAAATCGAATAATATTCAGAGTAAACAGTGCTCTTAAAGGAGATTAAATAATGTCATAAAGAAAGATCCGATAAATCTAACCTTAACAACAGGATATAAAAAGTAAATAATATAACAACAGTGGATAAATTCACAAGTAACAAAAGAATTAAAAAAATAGTACGAATATCATGGAAGTTAATACTACATATTAATCTGGCCGTTATCGTGGCAGCGTGGATCTAATGAACTACTCTAATACAAGATTACGATCTGGAGAAAATAATATCTTTACAGCAATCGACGTACGCTATACAAAGAAGAACCGAAAGCGACGAACAAGATAGCGCGAAATATAACTAATACAAGAATTACGGTTTAGACGCGACAATCAAGGTGATAAAGATACCATCCGGTATATTTCGCGGCTCGGAATATTTTATGCGAATTTCCACGCGGTCGGCAGTTCGCAATATACGCGAGAGGTTTCCGCTACGGCGAGAAGAGAGCAGAGAGAGAAACCGCGCCCCTCGCCTATCGCCGTCTCGCTCGCTCTCGCGCGCGTGCACTCTCTGTCTCTCTCGGAGTCACGCTCTCGCACGGGTTCGCGTAAATTCTTACTTCCTGCGTATCTCTGCGCCAACGTAATCGCACGACCAACAATATTCCCTATTACGCAACTAATATTTCACACTCGAATCATCCATACGGCACACTCAATTACCCTTTACAATTACACGAATAATGCGCGACAAGTATGAGAAGGACGCGACGACTAGTGAGCCCCGGAGAGACGAGTTTCGCGAAAGAACCAATTACGACGCGTAATATCGCGACAATCCTCGTCGCATGACCCCGATCGCTCTCACGAAATCGCAAAAGACATAATATTCTCGAAGAAGCGGGCAACGCCCGTACGCAAATTAATTAATTACACTAAATACTTTCGCGATCGGGCCAGAACGACGGAGGCTCGGAATTACACGACGGACGTTTTAGTTACTTTACCGCAAGAAGAGCAAGGGTAGCCTCACCGGACAATCCCTCCTGGATATGTGGCAGTCTCGATATCTTTTTCCCCAATCTCTAAGTCCTCAGACTCTCTTAGCCTCTTAGACACGTGTAGCCGGGTCGAGTGGTCGCGTCAATCTCTCTAATCTGAGTGCCCGCTATCGGCTTCTGGGCGAATTCGACTGATCGGGGATAGGGGCGCGTTAGCCAATTAGAACTCTCCGCGATTTTCCCCGATCGCGCGATAGTGGCGAAATTGATAGGGCATCGTCGGTGCCCTTCGCGACAATCTACGTAACAATTATTCGGACGCTGATTATTCATTAAAATCCGAGTCTTTGATAGACTCTCGCTGCGGATCCCCGCGTTGCAGTGGGCGGCCGGCGGAATCCATCGGAGAGGGTGCGGGTGGGCGGAAACCCTCCGCGGGACCCCGGGCTCTTTTGACGCCGGTTATCGGGCGCGTCCCTGATGGGCCCACGTGAACTCCGGTCCTCTCGCCTCGTGACCGCTCTCCCCGTCCTCGTCTAACTTCCTCAGGTCTTTTGTTGTCGCCTCAATGTTTTTATATCGTTGTTTGCAGGTTCGGTTAAGCGCTCAATAATAATATTCGTCACTCGGCAAGGTTCCCAAAAATATAAAAATAAAAGAAACAAAAACTCGTTAATAAGATATTACTTTTCGCGGCGCTAAGTCTCTCGGGGTTCTCATTCTTGCTCGTTTTTCGCTCGCTCTCTTGGCGCGGCCGCTCGGCTTTCGCCCCGCGATAGGGAGTGTACGTGAGTCGGAACGACCACGTCACAATACATATCATAATTTGTGCTAAATAATATTGTAAAGTAAAAAGATTACTTAAGATGTGTCGGATTTGTTTCATTTGTAAAAGACTGCTCAACCGGAATAGACGTAGGAAATATGTCCATTTGTTGTCTATCATTTGAGCCTATTTTTAATATATTTCTTTCTGAATCTCTCTCTACATTGTCATTTGGAGATTGTTGGCATGAAGTAGATGCGATCATTGAAGAAGAGTTTTTTCCGCCACGTGAATCAAAGTTTCTACAATATAAATTTCTTTCTGAATCTCTCTCTACATTGTCATTTGGAGATTGTTGGCATGAAGTAGATGCGATCATTGAAGAAGAGTTTTTTCCGCCACGTGAATCAAAGTTTCTACAATATAAATTTCTTTCTGAATCTCTCTCTACATTGTCATTTGGAGATTGTTGGCATGAAGTAGATGCGATCATTGAAGAAGAGTTTTTTCCGCCACGTGAATCAAAGTTTCTACAATATAAATTTCTTTCTGAATCTCTCTCTACATTGTCATTTGGAGATTGTTGGCATGAAGTAGATGCGATCATTGAAGAAGAGTTTTTTCCGCCACGTGAATCAAAGTTTCTATAATATAAAATTGAAAATTATTAATATACTGATAGAAGCACTTTTCATTTTACATAAATATTAGTTACTGTTTTACATACTTTTGAAGATTGGAAAATTTTGTCGACGGAAGTACGTTTTTTGTGCGCACATTGGACAATGTTCTAAAAAAAGTTAAAAAAAATTGCCTATATTATACAAAAAGTGCTAAAAGGAATAAAAAAAGAGTATATACATATATATTTATATTATATTATATATATGTATATACAATATATAACATAATATATACAATTTTATTTTCATTACCTTCTTCTTTTTACAAATGGTTCCAAAAATGTCATATTTTCGAAAAATTCGAAATTTTTCCTTTTTGAAGCACCACTTCCAGTGGTTGTTTCTCTTTGTCTCTGTTTTTTTTCACGCGTATATCGTTCTCTTAATCTTATCCATCTAGACTGACATTCATCCCCTAGAAATAAAAAGTGACATATATTGCTGCCTTAAAAATTTATAAAAATAAAACAAATTTAAAAAAATATTTACCTGTCATGTTTAATATTATTCCTATTTCTGTCCAGGCATTTTGCTTTTTAATAATGTCTCTAAAATCAGTTAATTCCTTATTATATAAATAAGGATGATCTCTTACTAAAGAGATGAGTAAAGCATCTTCATCTATTTCATTTTGATCTACTTCATTTTCAGTCTCATATAGATTCTCCAATTCACAGGAATTTTCATTTTCATCATATTGAGAATAGAAAGAATATGAATTGTGATCCATTTTGATATCCTATAAATATAAAATACTCATATATAATAATAATAATTATATATAATATAGTTAAATATAAATATAAAAAAATATATATCTACGATATAGAAAATATATAAAAATCTACACCTTATAACATTAATCAAATATTTCTTCTTTGGATTTAAGTAGTAGCAAGCACCAAATGTGAGCTCATTATCTGAGCTCTGAGATGACTTACGATCTGGCGAGGAAATAAATGATCTAGTTTCAATCCAAGCTGCTTTGTAGGCAACAATATTTGCATGATTTAATTTAGCCAATGTCTTTACTTCGTTCAGATATTGCTTTACAGTCTGTGTGACTTACATTCGATGTTACGCATATCTTTTTAATTGCATAATGTATACCATCGAGACAATGCTGTGCTTTATAAACTTCGCCAAACGCTCCTTCACAAATAATATTAATGTTGCGTTACAAAAAATATATATATATATATATTATAAAATTTGAAATTATACATACGTAGGTATATGTATAGGACTTTTATTCCCATTTGCGCAGTGTGCGATGTTTATCAACTGAAAGAAAGCCTGTTGATACTTTTTCTTCAGCCTTCCGAATTTCATATCATAGGAACTATTAATTATTTGCAATTTATGCAACTAATAACAGATATCTGTTACAATATTAAAATATTATTTTTTATAAATATAATAGTAATGTAATTTTTTAAATATAAATATATCTCTGTATATAAAACTTGAAAAAATAGATTTTATATTAATTACCATGATATAACTTTCTTCTACGCTCTTTATAACATTAATCAAATATTTCTTCTTTGGATTTAAATAGCAGCAAGCACCAAATGTGAATATTAACGTGTCGAATATTAAAACATGTCAATCTACGAGAGAAAATATAGGTTAGGGAATTGAACGCACCTTATTTTCACGCAACATTTGCTTGCATAACGCATAAGGAATTCGTTCTTACGGATTTTTCGACCCCTTATGCGTTATGCTTTATGCACTATGTAAGATCTGCAGAATGAGAAGTGGGGATAGAAATGAAGGACTCTGATTGGTTGATTCTCTTATGCGTTATGCGTTATGCGTTATGCAAAAGTCTGTGCTCTGGCCTTTAACCCCACAAGAAGAACAAATTCTTGATTTAATGGGTTCAACAAGTTTTGATGGACATCCTCATGTGGAAGAATCCATTATAAATTTATTGACTGATTCAGATGTAAGATAACAAAAATGTTATAATATTCTTATTATTTATATTTATTATTATATAATAAGAGATATTTAAATATATTTAAAAAATGATAAAAAATATAATTTATCATATTTTCTTTTTATATATATTTGCTATATTTTATATATTCTATCCTATCTATCTATCTATCTATATATTTTATCTTTTATATATTTTAATTTATAATAATTAAAAATTAAAAATTGCGTAGTTACATATATGTATCCCAGACAGCACAAGCAATAAAAAAATAATGAAAAAATGTCTTTTGTTATCTAAAAGCTAAAAACTAAAACACTTTTAATTATTTTTTAGTTACTCGTACTATTTATTCAATATACATATGTATATATATATATATATACCTATATATATATATTGAATAAATGATAAAAGTTATAATTTTATAATGTATATTTCTATTATATATATACAGGGTGTAACTAAACAAACGTATACGAAGCACACCATCAGGTGCAGGACAACAAACTAAATCAAAAAGTCCTGAGCCATTTTTTTATCTGAGCTTTATTTTTTACGCTATAAATTGTTAAAGTTTGCCAATCAGCGCGTGGCTACAACGGAAGGCAGCGTAAGCGCCGCCTACTGGGTGGGGAGCGCGGGATCGGAGAGTAGCGAGACAAAGTGGGGCGAAGCGAATGTAGCATGTCTCTGCTCTTTTTTGTACGTTTTGCGTAGCTCTTAAAATTTGATTATTCTCGATACTCTCGGCAGTGTGGAATATTTAATTTTTCCATCTTGTTAGCTGTCTCCATATTTGTGTTTAGAAATACTTTTTCTTTGAAGAGAAAGGTCACATGAGTTGTAGTCCGGAGATCGAGCAGGCCACGGACTAGTACTGAATCCTTCCCATCCTTGAGGAAAATTTTTATCGAAGTAATGGCGGATGATACTTTTGAATAAGATTCATTGAAATTAATATTAAAAGTGGTTTCGATAATTGGACTTAAATATTCAATTTATTTTAAGCGCAAAGTATGTTTTTATTTTTAACATATTTAAAAAAAAAACTTTCTTGATGTATGAAAACATTATAATACATATGTATGTAGTAATGACTACTTTTATTAAAATTTTTAGTCTTGATGTGTGAACATGATATAAAAATTAAGCCCTGAGAGTAGAATACAGTATTGAAACTGAGATAGCGATTTTCACAATTTCGATAGATTCTATTAAACTACGCAATAAAATAATAATTATAAACATTTTTATAATAATAAAAATAAATAAATAATAATATAAATATAATAATAATAAAATAAGAGTAAAGATATATTATACATATTAAAAATAAATATTTTTATAATAAAAATAATTCTTAGGTGCAGAATGGGCAAGTGCATCATCGTGCATGAATATCGTAGCTCATCTATTTAATGTTACCTCTTCTAAATTATTCTCTGCCGGAACTAACAAATCTGGCAGATCATTTTGTAAGGAATCGAGACTACTTTTGAGAGTTCAAGCGTGATAATATAAAAAGTTCGATCTAAGTCCTATCAATAAATTTATATCAATAGGAAAAATAATTCAATAGGAACAATACTAGTAATAAAAGTAAACAGTAATATAACGATTACACATTATTTTTCTAGAAAGAAAATGAGTAGGGATACTATGCCGGTTCTAACCCGGGTCCTCCGAGGGGGGCGCGGGGCGGGGGGTTCTCCGGGGCGAGGGGGTATGACGTCACGCGGGGCGGGGGGATCTTGTAGGCGAGGGGGATGACGTCACGCGGGGCGGGGGCGCTTATCGCTGTGCGGGAGACGCTTATCGCGTATTGTTTTTCATAAACAAAACAGCGTATTGTATTACTTTGAATTATCTAACATGTTTTATTATAAACAAAACACCGCAAAGTGAGCGCCGACATTCGGCCACCCTCGCGATACCTCCCCCACCCCTCCCCCATAAGGCGACGCACTTTGGCGGTACTTCCGCCCTCCCCCTCCCCTGCCCATATGTGACGTTTCTTCCTCATTGTTTAGGAAGAATTCTTTTGCGATAATTTTGCCGGCATTCGGCCGCCCTCGCGGTACCTCCCCCTCCCCTCCTCCATCTGAGGGGATCTTGGGAGGTCGCGCTTATCGCAATGAACACGTCGGGACGTGTTTTTTTTCGCGGTAAAAGACCGTGTTGCATTACGCGCCGATATTCGGCAGCCTTTGCGGAACCTTTCCCCTCTCCCTAAGCGGAATTCTTTCTCATTGTTTAGGGAGCGCCGATGTCCGGCCGCTTGAATTTTTATAAACAAAAATGAGCGCCGATGTCCGGCCGCTCTGTGTCAAAAGCGATAACGTGATGAAGGGAGATCACCTTTCTGATATGTAATTAAACAATCCGTTAATCATGAAGAGGGGAAGAAATGATTAGACGAAATAATAAGGACTGCTGCCACTTCAAACCATAGTACGTAATTTGCAAGCGCACAGATACGTCGGTCGAAAAAAAGTATAGCGGGTGCAAGTGCTCTATAGAACGTGATTTTAAAAAGTGTGAAAAAATGGAAAACATCGAGCAGACTGAACGCGACCTGTTGGAGCGGTCCCATCAAATCGCCACCTTGGGCGAGTATTTTGAATGGGCGCTGCGCTGCGAGGAATTTATCAAACTGCTCGAAGAAAACAGCCGTGTCAAGCGTCCGCGACTCTCCATTGGATATAGACAATCTTTGGTTGCTAGAATCGCGCGACTCGAGGGTGCAAAAACTCGATTGCAGAGACAGTTTATATCCAGTGGTGGTAATTACAGTGGCGACAATAACGCGAGAAGACTCGTTTGGCGAGAGATCGATACCGCGTTTGAAAATCGTATACTGACCGGTGCGGTGATTAACGCAGACTATATCGAACCGCGACAATTTTTGGAAGATGCTAGTAGTGTAGTACTCGAGCAAGTGCAAGACGTTATAAAAATACACAACTGTGTAAAAGTAAATACTGTGTTCAACGGTGAGTTTGTGACAGGTGATAAGCGCGCTAACAAAAGTATTAACACGAGAAATTATGAACTTTTTCGCACGTCCGATTTACTCGAGTGGTATGAGCGGCACGTCATCGAAATCACATTGACGTCTCTCGAAGAGTTTCAGGAACGTGATAGCGGATGGGCATTGTCACGAATCCTCGATCTTACGGTCAACGTCAACAAGTGCAATCCTATGCGCGCGGGATGCCATATTAAATTACCGCGAGAAATTATGACGAAGAGAGCGGTAATTAATGTGCTATCAATGGACAATGCGTGTTTCGCGTGGTCAGTGGTGGCCGCTCTGTACCCCGTTGAAAGACATAAGGAACGGGAATCTTCATATCCGCACTATACGACGGTGTTAAATTTACAAAACATTGAGTTTCCAATAACGTTGAATCAAATAAAAAAAGTTTGAACATATAAACAATATCTCAATCAA
Organism: Prenolepis imparis; assembly: GCF_030444845.1. Classification (NCBI taxonomy): domain Eukaryota; kingdom Metazoa; phylum Arthropoda; class Insecta; order Hymenoptera; family Formicidae; genus Prenolepis; species Prenolepis imparis. Next base: position 16,518,840 of record NW_028141164.1, read on the forward strand.
CGTCTACGGTATCGAGAGGAAGAAGGAACTATCAATTCTTCCGATACGACTCGCCGATCGGAAAAAAGAAAAACATGTGAATTTGCTGTACGTGGAGGAGGAGGACGATAACGTTGGACATTTCGCGTATATCAAAAATCTGTCTCGCCTCGTAAGCTCGCAACTGAGCAAACATGACCACAAGAAATATATCTGCGATCGGTATGTATATTTATTGCAAATTATATAATTGTAAATAAAATTGTAAATAAAATTGTAAATAAAATTGTAAATAAAATTGTAAATAAAATTGTAATTTCTTTCACAGATGCTTGCACTTCTTTAATTTGAGCGAAAAGTTGGAGGCTCACATTGTGGACTGTGGAGAAATGAATGACTGCGCTATCCGGTTACCAAGCGATAAAGATAAGTGGCTCGACTTCGACAACTACAACAGAAAGGAGCGGCTTCCGTTTGTAGTGTACGCCGACTTGGAGTGTGTGCTGAGGAAGACATCGGAACACGTGTCATACTATCAACATCACGAGGCATTTAGCGTTGGATACTACGTGCAATGCTCGTACGATGAAACATTATCCGCATACAGATCTTATCGCGGTGCCGATTGTGTCGCGTGGTTCGCCAACAAACTCGAGGAATTAGCGCATCATAAAGGGTATTTTGTCTAATAATGTCCCCATGATAAATTTAACATCAGACGAGTGTGAAAAATTTCATAGCGCCACGCAATGTCACATTTGTGAAAAACCGTTTGCGCCGGACGATAATCGAGTACGCGATCATTGTCATTTGACCGGGCGATACAGGGGTCCCACACTCAAACTGTAATCTAAATTACAAAGACTCTTATGTCATTCCTGTAGTTTTCCACAATCTATCCGGTTATGATGCACATTTTATCATAAAAGAAATAGCTACCGCATACGAAGGACGTGTAGATGTGCTTCCAATAACAAAAGAAAAATACATTTCATTTACAAAGACTGTCAATAGTACCGACGACGACGACAAAGATCGGAAAGCTTGCATAAAATTACGATTCATCGATTCATACAAATTTCTCAGTGCTAGTCTTGACAAATTAGCATCTTTTCTCGATAAGAATAAGTTAAAAATTTTACGTTTTAATTTTTCCGCATTATCCGCTCACAATTTCGAATTATTGACGCGAAAAGGTGTCTTTCCGTACGAGTACATTGACTGCGTGGACAAGCTGCAGGACACGCGTTTACCGCCGCGCGAATCGTTTTACAGTTCTTTAACCGGTGACACTGTATCCGAGAGCGATTACGCGCACGCTGAGAACGTCTGGAATCGATTCTCCCTTCGAACTCTTGGCGAATATAGCGATTTGTACTTAAAAACTGATGTCTTGTTATTAGCAGATATTTTTGAAAATTTCCGCGACACTTGCATCGCGAGTTACGGACTCGATCCTGCGTATTATTATACTCTTCCCGGGTATACATGGGACGCGATGCTAAAACATACAAATATTACGTTTGAATTGCTTACCGATATCGACATGGTTATGTTTATTGAACGGGGTATACGCGGTGGTCTAAGTCAATGCTCCAACAGATACGCGCATGCTAATAACAAGTACATGCAGTCATATGATTCATCGAAACCATCGTCGTACCTTATGTACTTCGATGTAAATAATTTGTATGGATGGGCAATGTGTCAACCATTGCCTTATGCCGATTTTCGATGGGTCAAAGACATTTCAAACTTTGACGTTAACACGATCGCTCCGGATTCGCTCACAGGTTATATTCTCGAGGTTGATCTAGAGTACTCACAAAATAAACACAACACACACATTGACCTACCGTTCTGTCCGACGCGCGACAAGCCGCCCGGCAAGCGGGAAGATAAGCTCCTCGCGACGCTATATGACAAGAAGCGTTACGTCATACATTATCGCAACCTGCAGCAGTGTACACGTCACGGTCTTCGTATCGTAAAGATACATCGCGTATTACAATTTACTCAATCCGCATGGCTCAGCGATTACATCGAACTCAATACAAAATTTAGAACACAAGCGAAAAATGATTTTGAAAAAAATTTGTACAAATTGATGAACAACGCGGTATTCGGCAAAACTATGGAAAACGTTCGAAATCATGTAGATGTAAAATTATTGACAAAATGGGACGGACGATACGGTGCGGAAGCGATGATCGCGAAACCAAATTTCCATAGCAGGAGCGTCTTTTCGGAAAATTTAATCGCCGTTGAATTACGTAAACTAGAAGTAAAATTTAACAAACCAATCTATGTTGGTATGTGTATACTCGATATATCAAAAGTGTGTCTGTACGAATTTCACTATGAGTACATGTCACCGCTCTATCGTGAAAGATGTCGGATAATGTACACCGACACCGACAGTTTAATATATCACATCGAGTGCAACGATGTGTATGAGAACATGAAACGCTATATCGCTAGATTCGATATGAGCGATTATCCAATTGACAACGCGTACGGTATAGCGCATGTAAACAAAAAGGTGCCAGGCTTGATGAAAGACGAGAATAACGGCGCGATAATGTCCGAATTCGTCGGGCTTAGAGCAAAAATGTACGCGGTGAGGGTGGACGGCAAAAAAGACATTAAAAAAGCAAAAGGTGTCAAAAGTAATGTCGTAGCGCGTAGTATAACATTCGACGATTATACGCGATGCCTGAATGAAGAGATTGAAATGACACGTCAACAGTCATGTATTAGATCGAAATTGCATGAAGTGTATACCATCCGCGAGACAAAAATTGCTCTAAGTCCGTACGACGATAAGCGGTATATTATACCTGATTCGACCGACACATTACCATGGGGATATTACCAGATACCCTTATAAAATATAATGTAGTATAATGTGTGTGTGTGTGTGTGTGTGTGTATGATATATTGTTATGTAACATATGTGTAATATATTGTAACGATTAAAGGAAAGGATGTATTAATAAAGATTTTGTATTTCATATATTTCATGTATATTTTATATATTTTATACGTTGTACATATTATATTTTTCTTAAAATAAATAGTCTATATGAATTAAATCACATTGTCCTTATGTATCCAAGAATTGTGTGAATTGTCAAATCCCAGCCATTTCACGTAAACCTCGTCACCCCTCCTGCGCAGTACTTTCTCCACAAGATACACGTCCGGATAATTCGCGCGATGCAACTCATACTCGTAAAACGCTCCAGCGACAGATGTTTTGCGATAGTCCTCGAGTAGATAGCTTACGGGATTAGTACGCTGCAATTTAACAATCTTAAATACCTCCGTCGTCCAATTTGGCGTGTAACCCTTCTCGAAAAGTTTCTTGTACTTGCTAACGCGAACCGAGTCACCTACTTTGAATTTCGCCGGAGCGGCAATCTTTATGTTACTATATACCGTTTTCAAAAGTTTATCAGCGATCGCGGGAGTGACATCGGCGGGTCGCATGCCGATTGTTCGGTGCTTGCGCGCGTTATAATCCGATACGAGTCGCGGCAACGCGTCGATCCACTTGTAAGTTCCATTCAGCGTAAACATCTTCCACATGTCGTTCTTCAGCGTACGATTGAATCGCTCGACGACCGATGCCTTCATTACCGAATATGTAGAATAATGATTGATGTTATGTTTCCGTATAAGCCGTTGCACGTCAGCGTTGTAAAATTCCTTCCCCATATCAGTTTGCATGTTTTTCGGGCATCTCTTGCTATCTCGAATTATTTCGGCGATAGCGTCAGCCGTCTCGCTTCCACCTTTACTCTGGAGTGGTACGGCCCACGCGTACTTGCTCAACACATCGATGATGGTGAGTATGTAGTGATAACCTTTGTTGAAACGAGAGTACGGACGCATCTCGACGATGTCGGCTTGCCACAGATCATCATATCCTCGCACTATGACATGTCATCGGGGAAAATTTTTTCTCGCCGGCGCGTGCAGTTCGTTCACCAACTGCCGTCTCTCCAAACTATGTTGTTTCATCGCTTCGTCGGTTTTTCCCGATCGTCGTTTACTGCTGCTTGTTTTATCGCTCATTTCCGTTACTGACCCGTTCCTGAGCCGTTCGTAGCCGTTCTTGACCCGTTCTTGAGTCGTTCGTAGTCGTTCTTGACCCGTTCTTGAGCCGTTCGTAGCCGTTCTTGACCCGTTCTTGAGCCGTTCGTAGCCGTTCTTGAGCCGTTCGTAGCCGTTCTTGAGCCGTTCGTAGTCGTTCTTGACCCGTTCTTGAGCCGTTCGTAGTCGTTCTTGACCCGTTCTTGAGCCGTTCGTAGTCATTCTTGACCCGTTCTTGAGCCGTTCGTAGCCGTTCTTGACCCGTTCTTGAGCCGTTCATAGCCGTTCTTGCGTTGTTTACTTCCGTTCTTGACCCATTCGAAAATCGTTCTTGATTCGTTCGCAGCCTTGTTCACAGTCGTTTCTAACCCGTTCGTGGCCGTTCCTGACCCGTTCGCAACCGTTCCTGACCCGTTCGCAGCCGTTCCTGAGTTGATAGTAGCCTTGTATGTAGCCTTTAATGACTTGTTCGTAGCCTCGTTCACAGCTGTTGCTAGGCCGTTCACTACCACTACCACTCATTGTAGTTAGATAGCAGTTCGATAATCCTTCGTAGCCGTTCGATAATTGTTCGTAGCCGTTCGATAACCCTTCGTAGATGTTTGATTACCGTTCGATAGCCGCTCCTAACCCGTTCACTGCTGCTCATTCAGGTCGTTTTTGAGTTAGCATTAGCTGTACGTTGAAGTTCGTTTATCGCAGTCTGTACTGCTCGCACGTCCTTCTCGAACGAAGTCAGCTTCTCATCTGATTCTTTCTGTTGATTCATCAATCTTTTAACGCAGGATTCCACATACAGTTTGTTGACAGCATCAGTGTCAGCTTCAGGTTGCGCTACACGACGAATCTTGCGCGATCTTGCATCATAGTCTGTAGCGACACGACACAGAGCGTTTCCGCGCACATAACTTCTCACCAATCTATCCCAATGATCGCTTGTGCCAGTTGCATCATTTCTCCGTTCGAATAATCCAAATTTGTTGATAGGCATTTTTCGATGCGAATGACACCGATCGACTGATTAGTGCCGAGACTCCGTTTAATTTATAATAATGCCTGCTTCGCGAAGTTCCTCGATGATCGACAGGATCTCATTGTCGTGAGCGTTGTGGCCAGCTCGGCGCGAAGCATCGAGCAATCGTACCCGATCCACTACCTCGTTGGGGTCGTCCCAGTGCACGTAATCAATTTTATTGTCGGTTAGCGTCATCGCTTGAGGCATGAATACACCAGATTTTTTCTTTTCAATTGACATCAACGGTGCGATTATTTGTTTGTATTTGTATCCCCTGTTGCTCCGTAATTGACCTTGCGCATCATATTTGCGTTTATGCGCGTTCGTCGCCAATAATATGCTCTTGTATTTTTGCATATCGTCTTCCGTGTAAATAACATCATCGGGAATCCTCTTGAAGACTAGCTCGTATAATCCAGGTGTACCAATGTACTTTACTTTGTCTATAATTATAGAGTCATATTTATCCATGTCGAATTGTTTGTTACCGAGCAACATTCCATCCTTTTCGAAATAGACACCATATACGTGATCAATCTCATTTTTTTTATCGCCACCGAGGAGAGCACCCATGTATTTTTGTCCCAGTGGTCCGAAGTGCTCTCGCAACATTTCTTGACCTTCCGACGTTTGTAACGTGTTTCGAACGGATGTTTCAAGTGAATTGCTTGTGGTTTCGAAAACATTTTCGTTTGCGAGTGATTCGGGTATTGTAAATGGTAGGATTCTCGTTGTCGCGGACTGTGTAGAGGTGGACGGTGTAGAGCTTATCGGTCGTTCATCCAGTAAAAATCCGTCCGATGTACGTGATGTCGATGAGTGATTTGTGTTTGGTCGTTTTCTCTTTTTCGGTGTCGCATCTTCCTCCTCCTCGTACCGCTTAACAGCGGGTAACGTAATTTTCACGTCAGCTTTACTCTCAGGTTCGTTTTTCACTGCGATCAAGCTCGCGTTGTCGACAATCTTTTGTAGTGGTTCGATAATAGGTTTAAAGTGAGTCTTGACTGCAATATCGTCATCGATCTTACCAGTCTTTAAAGCACGATGTTTCTTACGGATCGATTCGCTCGTTTTCACAATTTCCTTCGCAATCTTTTCACGCTCGCGAATGTTATGGTTATCAGCCATGTCTGCAGAGTGTTCGCGTTTCACTCTTCTCGACAGAATATCGGCAGCGACTAATCGTTTTGTGGTATCGCAAACTTGTTAAATTCTTTTCTGTATCGCCCGTTTGTAAGCAAGCTGTCCTTGTCTATCACTAGGAATCCATATTTTTGTTGCCAACAAATACGACATAATTTACTGAAATCTTCATACGACATGTCGGTATTCACATGATCGTTGTACACGTGTTTCAAGTTGGTACCGTCCTGTTTAAACAAGATCAGTAAGTTCGCGTTGTCGCGTATAAGATGTTTTGGTATTCTCGCGTACGTCTGACAGAGATAGAAGCAATCAACGTTCGAGTGGCGTCCCATTGAAAAGTACTCTCTTATCGTATCTTGCTTGTCACACGCCACGTCATCAAAGATGAAAATCGAGTTTGGACATGCCTCGCTCGGTGGAATGACGTCACTGTTATTGGAGAATGTAAAGTAGCCGATTTCTTCGATCGACGTCAACAAATTCTCCAAATACCGATATTTTGGCTGTTGCAGCGACTTTGAGTACACGTACACGTTTTCGAAGCAAACACCGTGCGGGCTTTCTATCAAACTAATCAAGACATTAGTTTTACCGCAATTCGAGGGGCCGCATACGATCGCGCGTATAGTAGTCGGCAACATCGTACCATGTCTGCGCATCTCCGCGTTGTCCCCCACCGAGCGTAATCTGTCGTCGCAATTCGTCACGCGTATCGTCAAAGGTTGTCGCACGAATCTCATTTTCCCACTCCCCGATTGAATCGAACGCTTGCCTATTTATAGCTGCGCGGAACCACGAATCGCTCAGTAACGAAAAAATGTTTGTTCTGCTAACAAGTGCCTCCAATATTCACGGTTTAAGCGCCGAACAGCTGCAATTTGTGCCAAAAGCAGTTTTACTGCAATGTGAAAATCACATCCACTACGTGTGGGACAAGCTTCCGGAACACATAAAGGCGGATCCAGAGATTCAGGCCTGTCGCCGCTGTTTCAAACATTACAATCGACCGTGGCAGCGAACACACATCGACGGTCCAGCGCCGATGATAAAGGATTGCAGCGAATGTCAGCGAAAAAAATAGGTAGAGGACTATTAAATCACGCAATAAACGCACTTCCAATCGAATTCCATATCCCCAGCTATCAGTTTTGTGGTCCGGGCACGCGGCTACAAAAGCGATTAGCCAGAGGCGATCGAGGTATCAACCCATTGGACACGGCGTGCCGTGAACACGATATTGCGTACTCTCGGAGCAACGATCTCACCGAGAGACACGTGGCGGATAAGGTACTCGCCGACAAAGCGCGAACTCGTATCATTGCGAGAGATTCGACTCTCGGTGAAAGAACCGCCGCCACAGCTGTCTGTGCAGCGATGAAAACCAAGACGAAGCTCGGTATGGGCCTGAAGACGACGACGAAGACAAAGAAAAAGACGACGAAGAAACGGATACTTCCGGTAGCGAAACGTGGGGGTGTATTACCAATTCTACCAATGTTGGGCGCGCTTGGATCCATGATTGGTGGAGCGGCTGGTGTAGCAAAGATGGTGAACGATGGAAAAGCTGCACAACGTCAGTTGCAAGAGATGCTACGTCACAATCGCGCCATGGAAGGTCACGGATTGTATCTCGCTCCATACAAACACGGACGAGGAGTTTCAACGAGAAAAAAGGGGAAAAAAAACGTCAAAGAGACGCTAAAAATGCCAAAGGGCGAAACTACTAATATACAATTGCTGCAACTGGCAAAACGTATGCGCATTCCATACTTTAGAGGTGTTTTCATGCGTGATTCGCTACCGATCGGTGGTATACGAGGGTGGTTTGAAAAGTCCGTGCAAAAATGAAAACTACTTAATTTTTCGGGATAAACTTTTTTTATTTTTCAACGTAGTATCCTTTTAGGCTTATACACTTCGTCCAATGGTGCTCCAGTTTGTTGATCCCTTCCAAATAATAAGATTGGTCCAACTCTGCAAAATAGGCATTCGTTTCCGCAATCACCTCCTCGTTTGAATAAAATCTCTTTCCCCCCAGCCATTTCTTCATATTGGGGAACAAGTAGTAATCCGAGGAAGCCAAATCTGGAGAATAGGGGGGATGCGGAACGAGTTGGAACCTTAATTCCATCAATTTTGCGGCTACAACTACAGATGAGTGAGCTGGTGCGTTGTCGTGATGGAAAAGAACTTTTTTGTGGGCCAATCGTGGACGTTTTTCTTGCAGCTCGGTTTTCAAACGGTCCAATAACGATGAATAATATGCACCTGTAATAGTTTTGCCCTTTTCCAAATAGTCGATGAGGATTATTCCTTGCGAATCCCAAAAGACAGTCGCCATAACTTTCCCGGCCAAAAGAACGGTCTTCGCCTTCTTTGGTGCAGACTCCCCGCTGGCAACCCATTGTTTGGACTGTTCCTTGGTCTCAGGCGTGTAGTGGTGTATCCATGTTTCGTCCACAGTGACGAAACGACGCTTAAAGTCCTGTGGATTCCGCTGAAACAGCTGCAAACCGTCCTTGGAACACCTCACACGATTTCGTTTTTGGTCAACTGTGAGCAATCGCGGCACCCATCTTGTGGATAGCTTTTTCATGCCCAAATGTTGATGCAAAATATTATGTACCCGTTCACTCGAGATGCCCACAGCACTAGCAATCTCGCGCACCTTCACTCTTCTATCATCCATCATCATATCATGGATTTTATCAATGATTTCTGGAGTAGTGATTTCAATAGGGCGTCCAGAACGTTCAGCGTCACTTGTACTCATATGGCCACTCCGAAAATTTTGAAACCACTTATAAACTGTTCTAATCGAAGGTGCAGATTCACCATAATGTTTATCAAGCTTCTCCTTAGTCTTCTGAGGCGATTTGCCTTTTATAAAGTAATGTTTTATCAACATACGAAATTCTCTTTCATCCATTTTTTGGAAATCACTCGACTTTCTCGATTCAAACGAACGCCAAACACAGAGAAATAGACCGATCTGGCTGAAACTTGGTGTGTGTTCTTCCAAGAGATGCTACTAACTAAAAATAACCCCGATACGCACCAGTGGTGCCATCTCTCTGACTTTGCACGGACTTTTCAAACCACCCTCGTATATCAAAACGAGAGCAGCATCATAAATTTGGATAACGCTAAAGGATCGGGTATTCATTGGGTGGCGTACGCAAAGAGGGGGAATCGCGCTATATATTTCGACAGTTTTGGCAATCTTCGACCACCGAATGAATTGGTGCAATATTTCGGGCGGAACGTGACAAAGATACAGTACAATCACACATCTGTTCAAACTTATGATCAGAGCATCTGTGGACAATTGTGTTTGCAGTTTCTCCGAACGGTCGATATACGTGAATTTAAAGACGGACATTGCATTATTTAACTCAGTATTCATTAAACAGTTTTGCCGATATGTCTATGACATTCACGCTGACTGGAAAGAGTAGCGTCCTCGCGGCAAACTACTTTCCCGCCATAGATTTGAGCGACGATGAATACGAACTCGGTCTAGCGGATTTTGAAACTTATCACACGATATCGAACGTGAATTCCTCGAATAATAAATTTTACTTTGGCAAAGATGACGTGGAAATTACGATTCCCGAGGGATCGTACGAGCTGCAAGCGATACATGAGTTTTTGAAACATGCAATTTCACGAAAACGTCCGCGACACGCTGTTCGTGATGACGATAAAAAACACATTGACAATGGTGATTTTGAAGATGAAGAATACCCGATAGTGCTCCGCGCTAATTACAATACGATGAGGAGCGAGATCAAATGCGTCTACAGAATGAATTTTAACAAGTCTAACAACATTGGATCGCTGCTGGGATTCTCGAACCGTATACTGCAGCCGCGAAAATGGTACGAGTCGGACATGCCGATTAACATTATCAACGTGAACATTATCCGCGTAGAGTGTAACGTGACCGCGGGTGCATACAGCAACGGCAAATTCGTTCATACGATACATGAATTTTCACCGAGGGTACCACCAGGATATAAGATATCGGAAACACCGGCGCACATCATTTACTTGCCGATCATCGCGCGGAGCATTACGGATTTAACGTTACGCGTTGTCGACCAGGACAGACGATTGCTCGATTTTCGAAGAGAAGAGATCACCATTAGATTGCACGTACGACGACGACAGCGATAACGTACGTGTGCGGCGTAGGAGATGCTTGTGTTGAACGGATCGAAAGACACGAGAGATAACACAATCTTTACGGAGTCAGCGACAACAACAACAACGTCGACATTCGCTAATATCCAATCATCCGGTTGCGCCAAGAAAAAGAAACTGAACGCATCAAACGTTGCGTTTTTACAATCTTTGGGATTCGCGGTGCGAAATATCTGAACAATGACCGACATCCTCAACATCGGGGAAGAGCCAATCTTCGATGATCGCATCATCAAAATTGAGACTCACACGTATAACCCGTTCGCCAACACCACGTTCGGACACAGTGATGAGATAAGAATACCCATACAACAACAGGATCTGTATAGGTTGCCGTTTGACAGTTTTCTATACATCGAAGGAGAATTAAGGATAAATAGACCAGCCGAAGGATCTGATGTGATACTGGGAAATAATTGCGTCGCATTCATGTTTGATGAGATTCGATATGAACTCGATGGCGTGGAGATTGATCGCAATAGAAACGTGGGAATAACAAGTTTGCTCAAAAACTATGTAACGATATCATCCGATAGAAGCGTGATTATGAGAAACGCCAGTTGGAGTGATCCGACTACTGTGAATGGAAACTTCAATTTTTGCGTGCCGCTCTACATGTTATTGGGATTTTGCGAGGATTACAGACGAGTGGTGATTAACGCTCGTCACGAGTTGATCTTAATACGATCGCGCAACGACAACAATTGTCTGGTTGGAGATTCGACGCTGGAGCCTGTGATCAACATATTCAAGATACAATGGCGAATGCCACATGTGTTGTTGAGCGAGATTAAGAAGCTGTCTATGCTGCGCGCTCTGGAAAGCGGACGCTACCTCAGCATGGGTTTTCGCTCGTGGAATCTGTATGAGTTTCCGCTATTGCAGCGTACAACCAAGCATTCGTGGGCCATTAAAACCGCGACTCAGCTGGAGAAACCACGATACGTTATCTTTGCTCTGCAGACAGGCCGGAAGAATGTCATGTCTGAGGATATGAGTCGATTCGACGATTGTAAATTGACCAACGTGAAACTCTATCTGAACTCGGAATATTATCCGTACGACGACATGAATCTGGACTTCGATAAAAACAGATGGTCGATTCTGTACGACACGTATGCGTGTTTCTGCAAAAACTATTACGGATACGAGTATCTCGAGCCGAGTCTCACCGTCTCAATGTTTCTACGTAACGGCCCATTCGTAATCATCGATTGTTCTCGACAAAACGAATCGATCAAGAGCGCAACCGTGGATGTGAGATTGGAATTTGAGTGTAAGGAAAACGTGCCGATGAATACCTCTGCATACTGTCTCATCATACATGATCGCGTGATCCAGTACAACCCGTTAACCAACGTTATGCGCAAAATCACCTAAATGCACCAACAATTTAGAGAGGGGGAAGCATAGCAGAATATAAATCAAAGTGTTATGAGATGGTTGTCATTCTTCTTTTTAAACTGATACATCGAAGAGAGAGATTTCGTCATGTCCGTACCAACGTTTGTGGATCTACAGGGGTTTATCCTCAATAAACAATTCATTGTAAAGGAAGCGGCAATCCTGAGAAAAGGATTTATTTTATCACATTATTTTTTCGCATGTCCTGTACCATGGGATGTGCTCATAAAATCGGAGAGACACCAAGCCTCATGGTTGACTCGAAATCATCATGGATTACGATGGAATGATGGAAACGTTCCATATAGCATGGCTCAGCGTTTGATTACAACAGCTATCGTTCGTGGACCACATGAAGAAGAAGAAGAATCCATTCTCGTATATGTAAAAGGACTTGAAAAGCGAGAATGGTTAGCCGATATATTGGATGATGCGGGAAACGGTTTCATTATTGAGACCTTGGATGCTGATTACGACGATATCGAGTCTCTAAATAATCTAGATGTTAAAAACACTATGCGATGTGGAAAACATGTTAAGAATTGCGCATTACAAAATGTATTCAAAATATTTAACTGGTGGTCGCAACGCCAGAAAGAATTGCAAGATTTGGAAAAATAAAATTAAACATTAATGTGTTTTATCTCTTATTCCCCTTCCCCAATCCTTTCCTCACGAATCGTTTCTAAGAATTCTTTTTATCCGAGCGCCGTTTCCCCTTCTCCTAAATTTCATAGCGCCAATAGTATTCTAGAATCTCCCACCACATTTACCCCACTACTTTTAAAAATAAGCGTCATGTACAACACTCGATTAATTTCTTTATACGATCAGTGTCGCGTTAACCGTTCGTACTGGTGGTTTCACTTTAATAACGTAGAAAAAAAAAAAATGTACTCCACCGAAAGAAGCAGCGGCTCCGGCAGACATGTGAATAATTACATACCGAATTGTAATGAAACTCCATCGTTTGAGAACAAATGCGACAAGTAAGTTTAACTTTTTCTATTTTTATGTCTTTATATTTTTTACAAATTGTTTTATTTTTAAACTAATTTCATTTTTACAGCTTTTCATTAAAGCCTCATGCGGTTCGTATACTATGCAAACGATATGCATTGACAGCTACGGGATTTAAATTCCTCGAAATTGGTATCAAAGTGGATCCACCGAGTTACGTGGAAATCGCCATAGGAGATCATCGAGGAAAGGAACTGATACTATCTCT
>NW_028141164.1:16532015-16591734 GCF_030444845.1 Prenolepis imparis
AAGCAGTGGTATCAACGCAGAGTACTCCATCGCCTCGATCGATTTTTCTTATCGTTCGTCATTCTTAGTAGACGATTTAAGCGACGATTTAAACGACACTTTTACTTTACAGATTCTTGTTCTACGCACAAAAATACACAATATTGGTAAGTTTGAACAAAATCGAAGAGGACGGAGCTCTCCTTCAGTTTTACCAAAAATTCATTTTGCAACATTTTGTTCAAAACGGTATTACTTTGTAAAAAAAAATCGTAAAAAAATTTTTTTTAATATGGATTTGTGTTAGAAAATTAATAAGCTTAAAAACTCATATTTTTTCGTACCTGAGAGCTGATTCCCCTGAGCTATGCAAAAATTTAAAACAGACATTTTTTCCCATTTTCTAACGTCTATCTTCAATGTCTGCCATTTTGTATAACAATTTTTATTATTTAATTTTGATCTTTTGTGTTATTAAGAGAAATGGTCAAGCTTTAATTTAAACGTTGGTTCATCTCAATACGATGATTTTTTACTGAGTTGTCGCAATACAAAGATATCAAAAATTGTGCTAAAAGGTCCAAGAAGCTTGGACAATTATCGTTGGCCTGTCGGTTGGTTAACATCTATTATTGTATTTAATTTCTCATTCAAATGTATTTTAACATTTTATTAGAATACTTTTTAATGCTATTATTCAAGTATTTCTATACTACTGTTATGGCCCTAAAAGCTATACAATTATATTAAAAATTACGCAAATCAAAAATAGGGCGCATACCCGCGCGAAACGCCAACGCAGTGGGCCTCACGTAATAACAAAATACGAAATACGAAAAACGAGGTTAACGCCGACTAAGCGTTACGTTAAGAAATTGCCAAAAAGCAAGCAAAGCGTCCCGTAAACCTCCTTCGCTTGCATCTAGATCTTTTTGATTGCGCGTGTCGACCCAATTATCAAATATAAAAAGGACCCGTCGCTAACACTCGGGGATCAAGTCGGAATAACAACCTTGTACGTGTAAGGCGCGTCGACACGAACGAGCGACAAAAAGTGTAGTAAGTGTTCAATAATTGCGAGTATCGTACGAGAGTACGCTCTAACGCGCCTTATAATACGCGAGTGTATTTGTAAAAGAGACCAATATAAACAAGTGTATAATTCTGGACGTCTATATTATAACGCTACACAACAAAAACGAATGTTAATTCACTGGACGAATCCCGAACTTCCCAGTTCTTGTCTGGCAACGATTCTTCAAAAAACTCATGCCTCTCGCAGGCACAACACTACGTTCACTGAAAGAACGTGTATCGATTTGCACATAGACGGGCAAAATGGGGAGAGCGTGGAACGCTACTTCAGCACCGTATACCTACACACTCGGCCACATGATATGCTATATCAGCGATCTGATGCTTCGGGAGCCTGATGCCATTTGTTGTAGGCACTGACAAGTTACACAAGCAGTGGAGGGGGAGACCATGGGTGGAGATCTGCCCGAAACGGACGAGATTTTGTTCGAGCACGTTCTCTCAGTGAACGCAGTATAATATGACAATTAATATATATTAATAGTTTTACAAAAGTTTTATATTAATAAACATGTTAATTATGTAAATAATATATTTAAATTTGTTACATACTTGGATACTTGGACCTGGAATCATACGATTGATGGAAAATATCGTTTTTTCAAATCCATCACCTATAACGCATTCACACGACGAAGTAATTCCCGAATTATTTACTGGTTGTTCACAGATGTCACACGCACTGGAATAAATAATTTCAAAAATTAAAATTTTTACAAATATTATTTTAAAGCTAAGAAATATAATATTAAAGCATATAATAGTGTAAGGCTGGTAGGAACCGTGAAAAGGTTAATGGTGGAAACCCTTTGATGCAGAATGTCAGAAAGAGGTGATGAACACGCGGTGTGTACGGAGAATCAAGTACACACAGTAATAATTACACTGAGAGTGTATTTTATCACAACGATGCCTTATTATTACACAACCTCGAAGAGAACGAAACTTTCGAACACTGGTTCTTTCGACATAAGGCAATATTTGCAAAATCAAACGTCGATGACAAAGCAAATGTCATCGTCCTCATGCAGAAGCTGTCGCAGTCAGATTACAAGAAGTTCGCAGATCGCATCCTTCCGGATAAGCCGACAGACTTGAATTTTAACAACATTATTAAATCCCTTACAGAGATCTTCGGCCAAAAGGAGTCAACTTTTATACTGCGCTACAAAGTTTTCCAAGTTGAGAAGAAGGAGGACGAAGACTACAACAACTATGCAGCTCGCGTCAAATGTAAAGTGCGAGAAGTTCGATGTTAAGAAGCGCCCGATGACTTAAAAATGCTCGTTTTTGTCAAGGGTCTAAACAAGCCGCAAGATGCCGCCGCGCAAAATAAAACTGCTCGAAAAACTGGACACGTATTACACGCAGCTCGCAACAGCGGAGGATCCGGAAGCAGTGCCCAAAGTGAACCTCGACGCACTCGTCAACATTGCTAAACGATTGCGCTACAGCGAGGTGGAGAAGCAAACCGTCATCCATCCCGAAACGACTAAACAGGAAGTGCTGGCGGTCAACCAAAAGTCGCAATTAAAGAGCAAACAGCGCAGCAACAAGTCGCCGCTCAATGCCCAAAACAGCGACAAGCTACCGGCGCCATGCCGTTTCTGCGGGGGCGATCACTGGCACAAGAACTGTCCGTTCAGCGATAAGCAGTGTGCTACATGCAAAGCAATTGGCCATAAAGAAGAATTCTACGAGCTTGTCAAATACTTCCGAGCAAATAGGAACTTCAGGCGCAACAGCAATCGCCGCAAAAGCCTCGCAATCACGGCAGAGGAAGCAGCTTCCACAAAGTTTGTCATCGCGAACGTAAACGGCAAGAGGCTTGAGCTTCAGCACGATAGTGGATCCTGCTGGACGATCATCTCCAAAACGAACTGGAAGCTGCTCGGCTCACCGACCTTGACGCGAAACGATAAGAAAGCAGTTAGTGCGTCGGGAGATTCAGTCGAGAGACTCGGATTTTTTACAACTGTTAAACTGTTCAATCGGGAAGCAGTTGATCCGATCTACGTCACGTCATCATCATTCAACGTTTTCGGCAACACCTGGATGATGCTTTTGGAGTTGTGGGACATTCCGATCTCGACCATCTACAACAACATACAACCCGAAGGCGAAATGAAGCGTGCACTGGAGGAAGTTGTCAAAGCTAATTTTCCGTTTCTTTTCTCTTCCACTCTAGGTACTTGCACTAAGGCCAAAATGTCGCTGACTTAAGCCAGGCACAAAGCCAATTTTCCAACGCGCATGCCAAGTTTAGTTCGCCGCAGCCAAAGCAGTGGAGGAGGAGCTCTTCAGACTGCAACAGTTTGGAGTTATTTCGCCGGTCAGCTACTCGGACTACGCAGCGCCAGTGGTCGTAAAAAAGAGAGACGGTCGCATTTGAGTAACAGCTGACTACTCAACCGGTCTCAACGAGGCGCTCGAACCAAATCAGTATTCTCTATCGACGCCTGACTCAATCTTCGCGAAACTTGGAGAGAACAATCTTCCTCATCTACCTCTCAGACGCCTTCCTACAAGTGGAGGCCGATGATCAAGCTAAAGAGCTAATGACGATCAATATGCACTGCAGACTGTTCCGGACTGTTCCGGATCAGAAATCAAGACAGCATCAGGCATGTTTTAGCGCCCGATGGATATCATGCTGACGGAAGAAACCACCACCTTCTCGCGGTTTCCGTTGAGCAACAACATGTACATCGTACATCATATAGTACTAAACAGAGAATAATAAAATAAAATCTTCAACAATATTTATAAATTAAAATATTATTTTTTACAATTATTTCTTTAAAAATAAGAAATCTTTTTTAATAGAAAGGCGTATATATTAGCCAAGAGTGAATTTTTACATTTAAAATATAGTTATAATTATTAATCATAATTATTATTAATTAATAATTGTTTTTAATTAAAATTTTTAATTATGAGTGAATTATTTATATTATATATATTTAAAATATATTTTTTCTCTTATTAATATTATTTTATAATATTAAATATATTTCTTATATTTTATATTTTCTTTTTTTCACATATTGCATCGCATCCGACTCGCCATCGTCAATATTCCAAATTCGCTCGAAATTCTTAACTCTAATAGAGAACAAAAGATATATCTGTCCTCTTCTATGTTCGAAGCCGCCACCCGCTGAGCGTCTAATTATACGTGCGAGTGTTCTCATTCTTTCAGTGCGCTTTGCGCTTCCAGACTATCCCCTCCCCTTTGCTCCACTGGCTGCAAAGTAGCTGTCGCGTCTGCAAATTGGTACCTCTGCATCCAGGAGCATCAAGTTGCTGACGCGAAGCAAAGTTTTCTGATCGGAAATCGACAACGACATCGTAAAACATGTCTGAAACTGCAACGTTTTCGCAAAAACCGGTAAATCGCCAGTGAAATGCACACTGTAAGCCTAGCCGATGCCAAATTCTCCATGGTCACGCATCCATCTCGACTACGCAGGCCCAGTAAATGGTTTTTACTACTTAGTCGTTGTCAATGCTTACAGCAAAAAGTCTTCAAAATACGCAGCACGTCGACAGCGAAGACAATTAACAACTTGTGCGAGGCCTTCTCACGACAGGGAGTGTGCGACACAATCGTTTTGGACAATGGAACGCAATTTGTCTCCAGCAACTTCGAAAGGTTCTGCAAACTCAACAGCATTGAACACATCACAAACGCTCCGTATCATCCTCAATCAAATGGTCACGCTGAAAGGTTTGTCGATCTATTGAAGGAGGGACTGCAGAAGTTGGAAGGCACCGGAAATTTCGATGAGATCTTACGAAAGTTCCTGATGTGCTACCGCTACCCGCCATTGCACGCACTCGATGACAAATCGCCGTTAGCTTATGACTAATCGCTGAAGACGAAGCTTGACCTGGTCAAATCCCCACTTAATTCTCCAATAGACCGAAACAGTGAGATAGAAGCCCGTTTTAACGTTCGCCACGGCGCAAAATGGAAGGAGTTCCAAGTTGGCGACACTGTCTATTATAAGCTCTATCGCAACAACGGAAATGGCTTCCAAGCACGATCACGAAACGAGAAAGCGCCGTCAATTATTTAATCGAAACGGGAGCCGAAACATGTGAGTGACAAGTCAGAAGACATGCAAACCAGCTTAAGTCGCGTTACGCAAGCGCACCAAAAGAGGATAATAAATACGTCCTGCTGGACATGTTTGAGCCATCGCCATCATTGGGAACATACAAGCCGCTCATCATTTCGTTTCAGCAGCAAGCAGCAGATGCAGACGGGCAGACTCAAGAAGATGACGCCAACGAATCGCTCTACAAAGACGCTGAAGAAGATTTACATCAACCAGCTCCAGAGCAAGTAGCACAACCAGCAGAGCCAGATGAAGTTGCACCGCCACGACGCTCCGAGCGTGTAGCTGCGGCCAAGCCAGAGGGCTTCTACAAACACTTTTACTAGACGTCAACATTCCTTTTATTTTTCTTTATTTATTTTTTATTTCATTTTTAATCATTTTTTTTTGTACCGCAACAATTAAAAATTCAAGGAGAAGTGTGACAACACACAACCCCAACGCGCGGATAAGTCAGTGAGTTCCGGGACACGTGCCATGCAATACGTTCTCTCGCGCTTCATAACAAATAAAGTTATAGTTGTAGTTAATATTCTGTACCGTATATTTATTCCACCGACCCAACGGAACTAGTACATTAGGTTTGCAACTTTTCATATAAAGCAAAGTTTACATCACTTTGTTTTACATTGGTTTTCGACATCGATACATATCATTTGATTGTTTTTCAGTTTTTAAACAAGATCGATAATTGTGAACGGTATGTAATTTAACAGTGTGTAATTGCAGTATGCAAAAGAACGGTATGCAATTTGTTGAGTTAAAACGTTCAAATTTAAATTGTTTGCTATTTGTTTAGTTAATTCTAGAAGTTTTATTCTGTATATAGGTTGGTAACTCATTTTTGTTTGTCCCCGGTTTTCGCGTTACTTTCGATATAGCGCGCCCTTTCTAAATTCGTTCGCAGTTTCTTTTTATATATGACAACGCGCATGTATGTACAAGTAATAAAAGAATATATACACAATAGACAAACGTTTTAATTAATTTGCACCTGTTACCGAACAACATTTTTCAACACAATTGAACGGTGTGCAAAAGAACGGTGTGCAAAAGAACCGTGCGCAAGTGAACGGTATCCAATTAAATCGTGTATAAAATATCGTGTCCATTTGCAACGTGTTCAATTAGACTGTGTGCAAGTGCATCGCTCCCGTCAATTTGATGTAATTTGATGTCAAATTGTCTACTTTTGCTATTTGAAAGTATAGGAAGTGTATTTAAGGAAGTTATTATTTTCTTTTTATTGGCTTTTTACAAGTGTTGACTAACAGAAAATAGGAATTTCTGTTTTCCATTTACATTTTGTGTCGATAGAATAAATATTGTACTATATTTTTTAAGTTGTAGAGTACAATTATACTTAAAATATAATTAAAATAACACATTATTTATCTTTGTATTTATATTAATAAGTTAGATTATTATAACAAAATTTAATTGATTTTGTGTATATATGAAAATTTCAAAAATTATTAACAAAAATTAATTAATTTTATGTATTTTATGTATTATGGAGTTTTACTTGTGATATTATATTTTATGCGCATAGATTTCTGCGCATAATTAATGGAAAGAAAAATAAAAAGTAAATAAATAAAAAGTACTTTTGTAAATAAATTAAATAATAACTCTAAACATAAAATAAAATAAAATTATATTTATCATAAGTTGTATATTTAAACTTTTATTTCCTAAAAAATTTATTTAATGTGACTCATCAGATTGTATATTTAACTAGGGGAAAAGCTTGTCTACGCCAGGCATTAAGGTGGCTGTTACTGAATATTTTTTCACGAGATATTAAGGAGCCCCTGGCTGCGCCCCTGAATAAAAATTTTTGGTTTTCCAATTTTTCCCTTTTGTTTTACGTTAGCTCCTGTCGGGGTATACCAAATTTGTTGTCTCCTAGGCCAAATTGAAGTTTTCCCATGTTAACCTTATAGCGCATTAAGGGGCCCCTGGCTGCGCCCCTGGATTGAAATTTTGTGTTTTGAGATTTTTCCCTTTGGTCTTATAGTTACCGCTATCAATGTACGAAATTTTAGCCTCCCAGGCCAGATTAAAGTTTTTTCCCATGTTAATCCTATGGCGCATAAAGGGACCCCTGGCTGCGTCCCTGGACCGAAATTAAAAATTTCAAGAATTTTCCCATTACCTGGGAGTGGATCCCTATCACCATGCGAAATTTGGTGTTTCTAGCATGTCGGGAAGTATCCGATCAATTCAATGACAGACAGAATAGGAATTTTATATATATAGATTAGGGTGGTCGTTAAATGGAAGATCATGTTGGATGGTCATAAATCAGAAATGTAGAAAAAATGATTCTCTAATTTTTTCAAATTTTTATTTTCAGCCCTGAGTCTCCCTGTTTGCACGTGAAATACCTAAAACAAAACCCCAATGTATCATCAGGACTACCAATACAAGAAAATAAGCTGTATTAAAAAAGAATACAAAAAAATTATATCTTCAACAAAAAAAAATCAATGGAAAATAATAAATTAATCGATATATTGATTACTCCGTAAAATAATAATTTAAATTTTTTCACTCGATTTGTGTGTAGTATAACACACACAACTCGAGTGAAATACTTCATATACGATGTTTTACTATTTTCACGGCAATGAAACGTATTTCATAAAATGTCGCTATTTTAGACTAGAATTAATTTAAATAAATATTTTTTTAATGAAAAAGAAAATTACGTGCCAACAGGGAGACTCAGGGCTCAAAATAAAAATCTGAAAAAATTAGAGATTTTTTTTTCACATTTAAAGCCGATTTACGACTATCCAACATTAAAATTCTGAAAAAACCCATATAAGGACCACCCTAATATAGATAGATAGATAATGTGACTTATCAGATTGTATATTTATAATAATAAAAGATATAGAAAAAAGGCTCTGATAGTAAAACTATATGTAAGGTAAAGAACGGGCTAATTAAGAGCCGAGCGCGGTAAGAGAGGCGCAAACATTTCGATTAATATAGATTTATTTAGTACGTTTCGGTCCATGGATTTGGACCATCTTCAGCATATAATGAAATTAATTCATCCGATAGTGTGTCAGTACTTGTTCCTTAACCATGAGATAGAACAAAAAGAATGACAAATGCAGTGAGCCTCCCTCCGGTTCCAGCCAAAAAGGAAGAGCCAAAAATATCAGAGGAAGAGCATCCTCTGATATTTTTGGCTCTTCCTTTTTGGCTGGAACCGGAGGGAGGCTCACTGCATTTGTCATTATTTTTGTTCTATCTCATGGTTAAGGAACAAGTACTGACACACTATCGGATGAATTAATTTCATTATATGCTGAAGATGGTCCAAATCCATGGACCGAAACGTACTAAATAAATCTATATTAATCGAAATGTTTGCGCCTCTCTTACCGCGCTCGGCTCTTAATTAGCCCGTTCTTTACCTTACATATAATTTATAATAATGATTGAATCACTTACTTTAATTGACTAAATATGGCCCAAAAAAAAGAAAGAGATTGAAACGTACGCCTTGTTAGTATTAATTTTTTAATTTTTAATTATTAAGTCTAACCGTCTCTGAATAAATTCATTTGCACATCATTACTGCGCTGACTCTTACTGCCTCATATTCTCTCTATTAAATTATTATCATAAAAACTTTAAATATTATTTAAGTTATTTTGATTATTGTTAATTTGATATGACTTATTAGATTTTTTCTATGAATTATTTATTTATAAATGTAACTATAAATATACGAATACACACAATACTTATATACACATATACATACCGATTATTTGACGTATAATATTCAAGAACAAAGTGATAATAACAATTTTTTGATGGCTTATTGTCTTGACATTCACGTGCACATTCTTTTGGTGTTGATAAGTGTATATCTTCCTGTGTTCTGTATTTAGATGAATCCCAGAAAAAGGATGCTATTAAACATAATAATATATTTTTAAATAAAATGTTGCATAATTACAATTTTTACAATAAGATAATTTATTTGGAATTGCACTTTTTTATTTTTAGAAGACCGTTTTGATATACAATTTCTAATATCATATAATTTGATAAGATTCGATTTATGTATAACAAATTGTAATTATAACTATATATCTATAACTAATTTTATGATTATAACTCTATAAAAAAAGAAATTTTATTTTATTTTTACATCTGACCATACAGCACCGATTATTGCAAAAAGCTTTCGAAAAGATTTCAAAATCATTTCAATGTAATCAAAAATTTAAGTATCTGCCCGAGGACAATGGTGGTATTAATTAAATATAAATAAATAAATATAGTTGTGTGGTAGCTCGTACGTATTAATAAATACTAATCATATTAATATATTAAAGGCTTTTTTTGACGAGCGAATAATAGGTGTAAATTTAAATTAATTGTGTATTTGTTTACATTACATGAGACGTTTCGACACTTACTTGTGTCTTTTCAATCATGTTATAAATTAACCTTATATAAAATCATTAAATTAAATCTAGACGAACGCAAGTATGTAGTCGTAGGTCAACATCTTTTCTTATCGGTTGGTGAGCGTGGTTAAACGATGATGGTCCATTAATTAAAAGGCACGTTATGAACAATGGTCAGATTGGTGTTCTGTTATCAATAATTAGTTAAATTAAGACTTAAGAATAGTGGCTATTATTGAACACTTATTAAAAGTATAATCACACTCACTATTATGTGCATGAATACATTATATATATATATATATATATATATATATATATATATACATTATTCTTAATAACTATTGTAGTCTAGATCGAATATACTGTGAGCGACTCTCAGAAGTTCGATCTTATATACAAAACCTTTTCAAGGAGATAAATGTTTATCTTTGTTTAAAGAGTCAAGTAACGGAAAATAGCTTTTGTCTAACAATTCTGTGTCATATCTGTGTAATATCTGAAACAATATTCATCAAGCAACAAAATAACGGTTTAAACTATATGGATGACACAGAATTGTTAGATAAAAGCTATTTTCCGTTACTTGACTCTTTAAACAAAGCTAAACATTTATCTCCTTAAAAAGGTTTTGTATATAAGATCTAACTTCTGAGAGTCCCTCACAGTATATTCGATGTAGACTACAATAGTTATTAAGAATAATGTATATACACTCGTCAAAAAAATTATCGCAACACGTAATTAATATCAAAATTTAGCATAAATTCAAATAAGCGTATCTCCGCGAAAAATTGTCGTATTTCAAAAATTTTTTTTTTGTTTTAAAGGGTAAAGTCTCTACTTTAAGGAACTTTCGTTCGATTTTGATTTTATTCTCTCCTCCTTTCTCCATCCCTTTAAAAGTAGGGACGTGTTTTTTTTTCAATAAATTGCATAGTTTGACGAACTCTACGGAGTGTACTAAATTTTTTTCGCAAATATCATCATAACTATCGTAAAATATGGACTTTTCTTTACAAATTTTAAAAAAATTGAATACTGTACGATTTTTTTTTGCGAAGTTACAGCATATCAAAGTTACCTATGCATTTTTGCCTATATATTTAATTACCGCCAACATTAGCATTACGACGGGCACTACAGGGAGGTTGCTGGTCGGATTTTGCCCATCGTGTGTGTGTGTGTGTGTGTGTGTGTATACATATATATATATATATATATAATAATGTATTCATGCACATAATAGTGAGTGTGATTATACTTTTAATGAGTGTTCAATAATAGCCACTGTTCTTAAGTCTTAATTTAACTAATTATTGATAACAGAACACCAATCTGACCATTGTTCATAACGTGCCTTTTAATTAATGGACCATCATCGTTTAACCACGCTCACCAACCGATAAGAAAAGATGTTGACCTACGACTACATACTTGCGTTCGTCTAGATTTAATTTAATGATTTTATATAAGGTTTAATTTATAACATGATTGAAAAGACACAAGTAAGTGTCAAACCGTCTCATGTAATGTAAACAAACACACAATTAATTTAAATTTACACCTATTATTCGCTCGTCAAAAAAAGCCTTTAATATATTATTATGATTAGTATTTATTAATTACATATAAAATAATTATTGTCTAATATAATAGTGACGTTTAAAAAGTTCAACGTATTTCCTTCACTGACTTCCATTGTAAATTGTAGCCTAGAGCGAAAGAATTAAATATGTTCAAGGTGTCGTTGAGCAAAGAAGAAAGAATAGCCCTTGTAATGCCTAATTACATAATGAATGTAGAATAATACAGTGAACTTCAATTTATCTAATAACAGATAAATTTTGGACTTCCCATCCCCTCTGTCAAAAGAGAGGGACTGTGTAATTGGTTTTAACGATAGAGTCTTTCTTTTATTATATCTACAATTTAAAAAAATTTTTATTTGGTCATCAGATTCCTGCTTGATAATGGCTATCCACTAGAATTCATATTTCAGATTTTCCATGAACGCTTAAAAATCTTATTCAATAAAAGGAAACGTAACATTGATAAATATGATAACTTTATTAATCGAATCTCGATGTCTTTTTTTATTGTTCCTTTTAATACGTTTTTTTATAATATCGGAAAAATTCAAAGGCATTTCAAAATATCTTGATATGGTGTAGCATACTATAGTATATACATATTGTAACGCGGACACCTTTCTCGAGCACGCGGATCGGCTCGCCGGTGCCAGGGTTCGAGAGAAGGGGAGACTCAAACTTGCAAAGACTCCTCGGTTATAAACAGTCTTTATTTTATGTCAGATGAGATATTTATAATGAGTAGGTTACAAGTTGGCTCGGAAGCCAGTGGAGGCGGTGTATATCGGGTGGCTCGGTAGCCAAGCGCAAGCGATATACGAGGTGGCTCGAAAGGTAGGCGTAGGCGATGTACAAGGTGGCTCGGAAGCCGTGTGTAGGTGGTATACAAAGGTGACTCGAAAGCCAAGCGCAGGCGGTATATACTAGGTGCCTGGGAAGCCAGTGCAGGCGGTGTCTCTCGGGTGGCTCGGAAACAAAGCGTAGGCGGTGTCTACCGGGTGACTCGGAAGGCAAGCGCAGGTGATATACGAGGTGGCTCGGAAGGACGGAGTGCTACGTCAGCCCTTCGGGGGTGGGCAGGACTCCTGGCGAAGCCGAGAAACGCCTCGGCCCAATGGGTCATAGAGTGCCGGATACACCCAGTGGAGCTAAGAGACGCCTTAGCCCGATCAAGGTAGCAGGAAGCCGAAGACTCGGCGGAGCTGAGGTACACGTCAGCCCGAACAAGCGTCAGAATGCCGATGACTCGGCTGAGCTAAGAGACACCTTAGCCCGGTGTCGTACTCTGGACCTCTAACAGGTAGGATCTCAGGATAGGATCTGGTCTCGGGGTGTGCTGGCCGGGCGCCGTTATATACCCGACCGGCCGCCCCACCCTCGAGGATTGGCGGCGTGGGGCAGGAGTGAGATGGCACGAGCGAACGAGCGAGATGAAGCGCGCGAGTGAGAGGGGACGAACCAGTAAGCAGGATAGATAGAGAGCGAACGAGATGGTTGAGACAAAGCGAGTGTGAGCGAAGAAGAGACAGAGCGATAGAGAGAGGTTATGAAGAAAGAGACGGTTAGTTAGAGAAAGAATATAGTATATTGTAACGACGCCCCCGCGTCGTTCCCGACCGTCCATCCGTCGGAAGGCTGCGCCCGGCGAACACCGGCCGGGCAGGGCAGCAGGCGCTGAGCGCCACATTTAATTATTCAACCGTTAAACACGGTTCCCCGAAAACGCCCGACGCGCGCCGAAATAAGCCGAAGATTATCACCCCCACTCCCTCTCCGTCGATCCAGCCTCCGATCCCGTTACTCGATCCATATAAAAAGAGAGCTCGCGATAAGAGCTCTCTCAGATACCGTTCCGACTCCGTCGTATCGGAGAATCCTTCCGCCCGGAAAAAGAGACCGAGGTAGACGCGTACGCTGCCTCTGCGGAGATAATCTCCGTGCTCCGAACTTCCGGCTTCCGCCTCCACCGTCCCCCGACTTCGAGGTAGAGGGTACTCTGTCTCCCCCGAGCTATTCTCGGGAGTCCGGGGTTCCGACCGCACCCCGCAAACAGCGCGCTGACGTCAGCGGGTGGAGCTCCGCCGCCTTCGTCGAGGGTTCTCGACCGTCAGTGCGTTCCTCCCCCCGCCACCCATACGGACGGCCGTGACACGCCGATTCGTCGCGTCCACGCCGAAATCACGGTCCGCGAAATCCGGCCGACAAAGCGGCCGACTCATACGCGCGCCGTTCGATTGCGCTCTCTTCGATATATCGAAGAGAGCGGCCGCTCTCAGCTGACGCGTTTTTCTACTCGCGCCGACTCGCGCCGCGACAACACCGAGCGCCCCGCGCGCCGCACCGACCCCGCGTCTAGCGGGCGACGTAAACACTCCGAAGCGATTTAAAGACCCGCATAATACACGGGCTTTAACGACCGGCGTTACACACCCACACACGCACACACACGAACACTTGTACATACAGACACCTAAATTAATAAATTACATTTGTTACCGATAACCGTTACGTTCGTTGTCTCACCCTTTTTACGAGCCCTGATCCCGACCGAGTTATTCCGAGCTCGCGAAAAGCGACCGTTACAATATATTTTAAGTAACGGTGCTATCGTTACAATATACTTAATAAACTGAGCAAAATCATTAAAACATAAAAAGATCCTCTTCCGAATACCTCATATAGCATCGCAGTATAAAAAATAAATTGCAAAGACTGTAATTCCTCATACGTAGGCCAAATTAGTAGGCAGCTAAAAACAAGAGTCTATGAACATCGCAATCAAATCAGATGGAATGTCACGAATCACTCAGTAATAATGGAACACAAACTATACTCTATTCAATGAGAGAATGTGCTGCTACTGCGCATAGGCAGGCAAAGTGGGGAGAGCGTGGCGGCGCTACTCAGTACCGTATTAGCATTGAAAGTTATACAAGCCGTGGAGGGGGAGACTATGGGCGGAGACATGACCGAAACGGACGAGTTTTCGTCCGAACCGCAACACGTTCTCTCATTGAATAGAGTATTGACTTTGATTATAATTTTAAGTGGGAAGAAATAAAGATCTTAGACAGAGAACCAAATTTTTAGCAATTAATATAATAAGAAACTAATATCAGAAATGATTTATATAAAAAGACAATAATAGCCTTAATAAGCGGATACAAGGCGAAGCACAGGTCTCTAGTTTCTCCTTACTGCGGTACGGCTCCGATAAAAGACGAATGAATTAAAGTCTCATTTTATTTTAATCTTGCTCGCACTTGCGGTCTCGTGTATAATAGTTAAAAGAGAATAGTTTGAGGCGGCGGTAGGATTAGCAATGATTCGTTTCTCCGACTCCGAGAGGATTATATTCGGTAGGTCCCTAAGAGCGATCCCAGAGATCTCCGAAATCTCACGATCTCAATCTTCCAAATCAATTTGATTTTGATGATAATCGATACGTTACAAGCCGAAGCAAATGTAATATATGACTTTCAATAACATATATCTGTGTACATTAGAACAATCGAAAGTATCGCCTTGAAAGACTATGTCTTATAATATTGAATTAATTATAATATACGAAATTAAATACATAATAAATAATATAATAAATAAGAATGCAAGGGATCTTAATATAATCTATTACCTACATGCACATTACTCTGTTTATTATTGTGATGGTTGAGATTATAGGTTATAGCTAAATAGGTTGTGTATGTATAAACGAGAGAACATTTAAATATGTTTCCCGATACTTGGATGTGTGTTCGTGTACATAAGAATGTCTATACCAACGGGTGAGTGTGTGGATGCGGATACGCGTGTATGTTGCGAGTTTGTTTGTATACACGTATATATCGTCTGTTTTTTGCTACATTTCTCGCGTCTCATCTCCATCTTTGAAAGATACAAAACATTATTGTTTTAAAAAGACAGCATCGAGATAAGATCGCTCTAACATATGTCATTGCACTATGTAATAACAACATCATATGATTTATAACATATTAATTAATCTGTGATACTCTTTACACATTTTTTCAGAAGCTGACCGTGAATTTTTCCTCTCTTTTTATCATTAACTTTCTCTTTCTCTCCATTTTTGACAGTTTTTTTTGTTGTCCTATCAAACACCATTAATTTGTAAACTAATTGGAAATGGAATCTTGAGTATGATAGGGCTCAACATAAATCATGTCTTTCCATTTCTTGGCCTATCAACCGGGGAGTGTTTAGAATGTAGAAGTTATTGTGGATCCGAAATCACACTTTGAAACTGACACTGCACAGGGGACGGTAGAGAGCGTTGAAAAATATAATCCGTTCTAACCGATTTATTTTATCATTCTAATATTTTACTTAACATTTGGCATATTTTATACTCTAAACTACAAATTGAATTGCCATTATGTTTTTTATTAATGTAGTTACTATTTCTCTGCGCTGATGATGGCCAAAAAAAAGGTCAAAAGAAACGTTCGCTGAATACTTTAATGTTTGAAATATATACTCGACCAAAAAGAAACGGTACATTTGAAAAGTATTAAAAAGTTATAAAACTTCAAATATTTATAAGTCAGCTAATAATTATGATATCAAGGTGTTTCCGAAACGAAAATGAAGCTTAAAGTGTGTAGTTTGAGAAAATTTTAGTGTCGATTACGTGGAATGATCAGAACACTTCGATATCATAATTATTAGCTAAGTTATAAATATTTGTTTTAAAATTTTTTACTACTTTTCAACTGTACCACTTTTTTTGGCCGAGTGTCTTATTTGAATTTTAATTTTTATATTAATGATAAATATTGTATGCGCTTCACTTACCGCTGGTCCTTTATAGTCTTATACTATTTTATTTATGAATTATAAGTTATAAATTTAATTATTAATTTATATTAATTTTTTTATTGTTATTCTAAAAAAATGATTACTATTATAATTATATACTGTAGGAATTAGGTAGGGATATGACTGAATAAAACACGCACAGTTAAAAGAGAGTATTCTTTGGTTTATTCGGGTTCGTGTGCTCGAGACAACGGGACGGAAACGACTGACTGTTGCGCTATAGACTATATATATATATATATATATATATATATATATATATAGGGTGTCCTATTTTAAAAAATATGCTCAAATATATAAAAAAACGGCGCGTTTTAGAAAACAATGTTTCAAATAAAAGTTGTTTGGCTTTGAGGGGGACATAAGATAGTGGCAACGATTTGATCTTGGATAGTCGTTTGAAGGTCACGTGAAGATTACCTTCAATTTCTTAAATGGAAACCTCTATTTTTTATTGTAGATTCTTATATCTGACGTCGAGACCTTTTCAAAACATTATATATAAGTTGAATTTCGTTCAAAATTTCTTGTGTTATGAGACATCAAATATATATTCCGCGGCGACAAAGTCTCGCTTTTAAATAGTTTAAATCGAGCAACAAATTTAATTTCTTATTTATTTAGTTAGTACATTGTTTGTAGATTATATTTATACCCAAAACAGCCGAGCAACAAATTATTTTATCAATTTAATGAAATATCTTCTCGCGACTTATATGTTCTGCGGCGACAAAGTCTCGTTTCTAATCAGTTTAAATCGAGCAACAAATTCAATTTCTCATTTATTTAATTAGTACATCGTCTGTAGATAATTTTAATACCAAAAACAGCCGAGCAACAAATTATTTTATCAATTTAATGATATATTTTCGCGCGACTTATATGTTCCGCGGCGACAAGTCTCGCTTTTAAATAGTTTAAATCGAGCAACAAATTCAATTTCTTATTTATTTAGTAAGTACATTGTTTGTAGATTATATTTATACCCAAAACAGTCTCGCTTTTAAATAGTTTAAATCGAGCAACAAATTCAATTTCTTATTTATTTAGTTAGTACATTGTTTGTAGATTATATTTATACCCAAAACAGCCGAGCAACAAATTATTTTATCAATTTAATTATATATTTTCGCGCGACTTATATGTTCCGCGGCGACAAAGTCTCGTTTCTAATCAGTTTAAATCGAGACAAATTCAATTTCTCATTTATTTAGTTAGTACATTGTCTGTAGATAATTTTAATACCAAAAACAGCCGAGCCACAAATTTTTTTTACTTCGCGCAAGTGGATGGCACGGCGCGGCGAGACTAAGTATATAGTGACATTAATTAAATAATATAATTTTTTCAAAATGTTTTTGCGGTATTGTAGAGCAACAAAATAGCAACAAATTCTAGTGTAATTGATTTTTTTATTCGAGCATTCTATATATTTTTTTCGCTAGGGGGGGACTAGCTTGACACTAACCTAGCCCCCCTCCCCCCCACTTTGAACGTGAATTCCAAACGGTTTGAGCAACAAAATCCGGACTACGGCAACAAATTAGCACATAATTAGCACTAAATTTATGGATAGTTGCGAGGTGCGACTTTATTTGGCGTTGGTGGGGGGGGGGCTAATTTAATAGGGGTCTCGGTGGCGCACGTGGAGTGACCGGCCGGCCTATCCACACTCTACCCCCACCACTATGACTTGGCGTGCTGCTTGTCTCAAAATTGGCAACATTGGTCACCATGCCACATTGTAGGGCTGCGTTCGGAAACGTCACCCGAGTGTATTCCCTCTCTTTCTATATCACTGAGAGAGAAATGATAGAAAGAGAGGGAATGCACTCGGGTGATGTTTCCGAACGCAGCCTAGTGGTGGAATAGAGTGGGGTTAGGCCGGCCGGCCACTCCACGTGCGCCACCGAGGCACATCGGGTAACGCTAATGCCGGCGGTTCTCAAATTTTGATGCCTCATAACTCACGAAATTCTGAACGAAATTCAACTCATATATAGTGTTTTGAAAAGGTCTCGACGTCAGATACAAGAATCTACAATAAAAAATAAGGTTTTTATTTAAGAAATTAAAGGTGATCTTCACGTGACCTTCAAACGACTATCCAAAGTAAAATCGTTGCCACTATCTTATGTCTCCCTCAAAGCCAAACAACTTTTATTAGAAATATTTTTTTCTAAAACGCGCCGTTTTTGATGTATTTGAGCATATTTTTTAAAATAGGACACCCGGTATATATATATATGTAGAACAAAGAAACACGGGTAAAAGATGTCACATTTGTCGAATTGACTAGTTAACACACCTACTCAAAAGGCAATTTGGCGACAACAAAAAAATTATTTTTGGTCGTTTACGAATTTAGTCTCATTTCTTTCAATTACTTGTGCTTTATTAAAGCGAGTGCCTTTGTTAGAACGTCTGCTGGGATCTCTTCGGTGGGTCGATATTCTATCTTGATTACTCTTGCATCTACAACCTCTCTGATATAATGGTATTTGATGTCGATGTGTTTAGCTCTTCCGTGATTTATCGGATTCTTGGTCATCTGTCCAGCACCTTGGTTATCATTGAATATCGTTAATTTTTCTTGACATCCTGAGATTTCTTCTTGGAATTTCTTAAGGTGCATTGCCTCTTTGGCAGCCTTAGAAAGCGATACGTATTCCGCCTCTGTGCTGGATAAGGCAACGGATTTCTGTTTGCGGGAAGCTCAACTGATCGCTGCATTAACTAATTTTAAGAAGTAGCCCGTGTAGGAATGGCGATCACATCCGCATCGTTTCCCTAGTCCGCATCTGCATAGCCTTCTAATTTCTTTCCTGCCTTTTTGAAAACAAGTTTCAGGTCTTTCATTCCTTTTAAATATCGTAAGACCCGTTTCGCAGCCCTCCAATGATTTAGTCCAGGATTCTCGTTGAATTGACTCAAGAGACTAACTGCGTGCATTATATCCGGGCGTTTGGAAGTGGTCAAATACATGAAAGAGCCAATAAGGCTGCGGTAATGTTTGTTCGACATTTCCTTGCGCTCCTCATCATTTTTAGGACTCATTGCTTTGGTCAATTTTATCGGGGAATTGAGCGGAGTCAGGGCTGGCTTGCAGTCTTCCATGTTGAATTTTTGTATGATCTCTTCTATTAACCTCTCTTGACTCATTGATACAATTCGATTTGCGATCTTGATGAAATTTAATGCCAAGATATTGGTCTATCGGTCCGAGGTCTTTCATCTTGAATGTTGATAGCTCCTTTTTGATGTCTCAGCCTTTCACTGCTGTTTGATGCCACTATTAGATCGTCAACGTAAATAACGATGATGCTGACTATCTGATCCTTACTTTGTTGATAGTATACGCAATGATTAGCTGACAACTGCTTGAATGACATCTCTCTTAATTTTTTGTCAAGCTTCTTAAACCAGCATCTTCCAGATTGCTTCAACCCGTATAGGGCCTTGTTTAGAAGGAAAACCTTGTTTTCGTGTGATTTAGGCATTTTTTTGTCTTCTATTATTTTCGAAAGTAGATTTGGAATTTCTAGATATACCTATTTCTTCCTTTATTTCTCCATTTAGATACGCGCTTACGAAATCGAGTTGATGCACTTCGAGATTTTTCTCAACTGCTAGGGCTATTCGTACAGATTCGAGACGCGCAACGGGAGCAAAGGTTTCAAAGTAATCCACATTCTTGCGTTACGTAAATCCTTTGGCCACTAGGCGAGCTTTTCTTCGCATAACTGAGCTGTCTTGATTTAATTTTGTGCGTAGAACCCATTTACTTCCGGTGATGCTTTTTCCTTAGGTCGTTCTACGATGGTCCACATCTTATTGACCAAAAGAGCCTCAATTTCTTCTCGCATGGTTCTTTTTCATTCGCCTGCTTCCGATGTTTTTAGGGCTTGTTCCGCACTAATTGGATCTGTGCAGGTGAATCCAGCAAATTCTTCATTATCTTTATAGTTTTCGACCTCAGCTATGATTGCGTCCTTTTCGGACTCGCTACCATTTTCTTGCGGGTCAACTATTGGAACCTCTTGTTTCCTTTTTGCAGGTCTTCCTGGTTTTCCTATCCGGATTATTTTGGGTCGACCTCTTCCGGGTTTCATGGCTGGTGCCCCTGCATTGCTGTTCTCATCTTCGTTGTAGTCCCTTTCTACTTTACAGCGCTCGTTCGCATCCTCTTCATTTTCATCACGAAGTTCTCCGTTTCTCTCTTCGAGATTCTCGTATTTGTTTCCTTCGTCGGCGTTCTGTGGAATATTTTCCTTGTTGCAAGAATCCGTCATGACTTCAACATCAATGAAATCGCCTGATGTTTCATGCTCGTTCTCCTAAAACTCTTGCAAGAATTTTACGTCACGGCTTTTTAATACCCTTTTTGCGACTGGGTCCCACAGACAATAAGCTTTGGACTCCAAGGAATATGCATCTCCTGATTTTTTAATCGAATTTTCTGAGGTTTTTTTCAAGCATGTGAGCCACGAGGCCGACAGTTTTGAAATGGGCTGCAGTCGGCACTTTAGTCGTCCATGCAGTGTATGGCACGCTTCCTTTGAGAGCTCTGGTGGGGCATTTATTACGGATGTAACACGCTGTCATGACGGCTTCAGCCCAGAACGTCGAAGGTAGCTTCGATTGAAGAAGCATACATCTTGTCATCTTTACTAAGATTCTATTAAACCTTTCAGCAATCCCGTTTTCTTCGAAAGTGTAGTCAGTAGTTAATTGATGTATTGTACCCTCGCGTTTAAATAATTCTTTAAATTTATTACTAAGGTATTCGCGGGTATTATCCGATCGAATTTTTAGTTTCTTACTAGTTTGTTTTTCGACTCACGCTTTAAATTCCACGAATTTCTCAAAAATATCACTTTCATTTTTCAGAAAAACCATGGAGGTAAGAAATAACAGGAGGGAGTGTAAAGCCTTTTAAGTAGGGGGGGTAACAACACCAAATGTGATTGGTTGACCACAGTAATATGGCGTTTTGTATTTTTTTTATCTTATCTAACCTAACTGAACCAAGTAAGTGAGAAACATGTTTGGCGAATAAATCGGATCTCACATTAATTTTGTTTTAAAAAGATATAAAAGTTATAAAATATTATAAAACAAAATGCCCATGCTACTAAATACATACAGATTCGCTTACAATAGGCTTGTTTTCTATTCCTGAACTGATGCAATAAGTTAGAATGAGACAATAAAGTATATTTTGTCTCACTCTAATTTATTGCACCAGTGTGCACAGTTCAGCCAGTGCAGGAATAGAAAAACAAGCCTTATATGGCATAGAACAATATATATATTACTATTGTACATACAATATATATATATATATATATATATATCATTTTTATAAATATTATTTATGAATTTTTCCTTTTTTTGTGTGTTTTTCATCACTATTTCAAATGTCGCGTTTCGATAAGCCACACCAATATGGCGCTTAGTGTTCCCCCCTTACGTCTGCTTGCCAGGCAAGGGGGGTATATCCTCCCTGTCAATTGTCAGTATGCATTAGTTGTATTACTTCGGAGCTCGTCGTATTTGACTTGTCAAACGGAATTTACGCTAGTTTCTCTCGCACGCACACTTCACAAGTAGGTAACTTTTCGTCGCCCATTACTTTTATTCCGTATACACATTCGTGGTTTACTAGATATTTTAAGTCTTTCATATTTACATGTCCGAAATTTTCGTGAAGTTTTTGCCACGAATTTTCTTTGACATTCGCGATGCTTGCGATTTCATTTGTATCTTCGATGACGTATAAATTTGCCACTCGCTTCGCCTCGAAAATCTTCTCATTATCTTCGTTTACGACCGTTGCGCCATCCTTTCTGAATGTAACTTCATGCCCATAATCAGTTATTTTTGCCACTAAAAGTAAGTTTGAGCGAAGATTTGGCACAAACAATGTGTTCTTTAGTACGGCTGTTATTTTATCACTCACGTTTAATTTAACGATTCCAGTTCCGTGGATTTTCGTTGGGTCCGTCATAGCCAGATTTAACGTTAGTTTATTTTCTTCATTAATCTCTTCGAACGCGGATTGATCGCGGCACATGTGCAAAGAGGCCCCAGAACTGAGACACCAAAAGTTCTGCGGTTTTAAGATGGTCATCATAGAGGGCTCTGTCTTTCCGACAGACGTGCACGCCCTCATGGCCGCATCCGCGCGCTTTGAGTCTTTATTGCTTCTTCCAATGGCCGTCGTAGGGGGCTCTGTCTCTCCGACAGACACACACGCATTTATGGCTACTTCCGCGCACTTTGATTCCTCACTATTCTTTTTTTGAGTGTTCGATTGCTTTTTACAATGTCTCGCCAAGTGTCCGACTTTCTTACACTTAAAGAACTTTATTTCTTTTCGTTCGTCACTTTTTTCGGCCGAATTTCGCGTATACTGTCCTTTAGGTTTATTCTGTTTCGAGACAAACATAGCCGTCGTCGATGCTTCTTCAGCATTTATT
This sequence comes from Prenolepis imparis, assembly GCF_030444845.1. NCBI lineage: Eukaryota > Metazoa > Arthropoda > Insecta > Hymenoptera > Formicidae > Prenolepis > Prenolepis imparis. The sequence continues at coordinate 16,554,569 of NW_028141164.1, forward strand.
CGTTTCCGCGACTGAAATTCTTCCAGTAACTTGATCCTCAATTCATCGGGTATAAGAAGTTTTTTACGCGTCTCGATTGCCACTCTAAACGGTTCGTAATTTTCCGGTACACCAGTGCTGGAATTTATTTGCAACTTTCGGCCGAATTTCTTGATTCACGCCTACTACTCTCCTCTTACTGCTCGCGCCTTAGCAACGCGTCGCCGGACGCTCGTTATTATATTTTTGATACGTTTGATACGTTACATACATTCCTAAAACAATATCGCGCTTCTTGGTTACGAGCGTCTGGCGATTGCTAAGGCGCGAGCAGTAAGAGGAGAGCAATAGACGTGAATCAAGAAATTCGGCCGAAAGTTGCAAATAAATTCCAGCACTACGGTACACTATAGAGCATGAGAATCGTAACAAGTTCTGGATTTATTTTTAGTTCCAACTCTCTTCTAACTTGTCCACGATATCCAAGAAATTTGCAAGATGTCTGTGCATGTCGTTACCATCCTTCATTTTTGCGTGGATTAGACTCTTCAGTAACATCGCTTTTCGCGCTGGCCCTTGCGATTCGTAAATCGATTGCAATTTCTTCCATATGTCCTTAGAAGTCACACATATCTTGATGTGCTTTAATTCTGGGGAGATGGATAGGATTAAGTCCGACATGGCCTTCGCATCGTTGTTAGTCCATTGCAAAATGACCGCTTCGATCTCCGTCGGTCTTGGTATTTCGCCTGAGACGTAGCCCCAAGTATCGCTTTTCATTAAAAGAGCCTTTACCTGCACTTTCCACGTGTCGTAGTTATCTCTGTCCAACGGCTGGATCCTTACATTTAATTGACTCATTTTTCACAATACATTACTTTGTAACGAGCAGAGATGGCCATAACTAGTAACTTTTGTATTTAGTTACGTAAAAGTTACAAGTTACGAATGTATCGAGTAACTAAATTTTCATTGCTACTTCATTACAAATTTTGCGAGAAGCCACTGTTACTCGTTACACTTGTAACAAATGACTAATGAAACAATAACAGAATAACAATAACAGAAATCGATAAATTAAATAAAAAAGAGTAATTATTATATTATTATTATATTATTATATTATAATTATTATATTATCATATTATTATAATTATTACTATTTATATGTCGATATTCGTTACTAATCGCCACTTTATCGAGGATTCGCAATATTTGAAGCTTTCACGGCGTTTGCTTTCATTAGTATCCTTTGCTCGAAGTGCTCTTCCGATAAGCGATTCCATTTCGGTAAATTCATCATTGTTGCATAACTGAACAGACGCTCGACAGGTGCAGATGATGGCAACGGCGTGTTAAATTTAATAAATAATTTTCTTATAAAATAAATTTTGTTACTCATTACAAATGTATCGAGTAACGAATATTTTTTTGTCACTCGATACTTTTCTAACAAGTAACAAAATTTATTTCGTTACTCGATACATTTGTAATGAGTAACAAAAATAAATTTGTTACGCATTACAAATGTATCGAGTAACAAAATAAATTTTGTTCCTTGTTAGAAAAGTATCGAGTAACGAAAAAATATTCGTTACTCGATACATTTGTAATGAGTAACAAAAAAAAATTTGTTACGCATTACAAATGTATCGAGTAACGAAATAAATTTCGTTACTTGTTACAAATGTAACGAGTAACGAAAAAATATTCGTTACTCGTTAGAAATGTAACGAGTAACAGTGGCTTCTCGCAAAATTTGTAACGAAGTAGCAATGAAAATTTAGTTACTCGATACATTTGTAACTAGTAACGAGTAACGGGCGATACACATTTTGGTCATCTCTGGTAACGAGCACGTGGACAGAAAAGATAACCTCAAGTTACGTTCACTTTCGCACGACTAATGATCTTTTCGATCACTCTCGAGATTCACTTTATCAGTCCGTCCTGGCCCCATAACCTGTAGAAATTAGGCAGGGATATGATTGAATAAAACACGCACAGTTAAAGGAAAGTATTCTTTGGTTTATTCGAGTTCGTGTCCTCGAGACAACGGGACGGAAACGACTGACTGTCGTGCCACAGACAATATATATATATATATATATATATATATATATATATAAATATATGTAGAACAAGAAAAAACGCGGGCAAAAGATGTCGCCATATTTGTCGAATTGACTAATCAATATATACAATAAATCTTCATGTTTTGTTTATTTCAAATATATGTTGAGTTACTTTTAATTAATTACGTCAATTAATTCTATTCTCTTTCTCATTATTAAAATTCATACGATAACTTTCTTTAAAATTTAATATAATAAATAATGCGGCTACTATTCTTAATTTGTATGCATTAGGTTACTTTTATGAGACACTTAAATGGAAAAACGTATCATGATAATTGTTATTTTCAAAAATTTTATTAGTAATTACTTTTCAAAACGCTATTGTTGGAATGAGAAAAGTAGGAAGAAAGAAGCTTTCAAAAATTCATTATTAACCAACTGCATAAAAAGTAAGTTAATATTTAAATTACTAGTTTTCTCGTTTTAAAATAAATAAAATAAATAAAATAATTATTTAAATATTGTATATTATAAGCACATTAATGTTTTCAATAACATAATTTTGAACATCTCAATATTATATAATATAATCTCAATATTAAATAAATTTCCTTGTTTTTTTTTAGAATGTGTCCATGCGAAGTTCGAAACGGATGACAAACAAATTATGGAAATCATCTAAATGGTTTACCCAGGGTAAATTACGATATGACAGAGATAAGTAAGTAAATACTAAATAAAGAGTGACATTGTTTATGAATTTACATATTAAAGTACTTATTAATTGTTATATGTATGTTTAGGGAACGATTGCAACGAAGACAAAGAAGACAGCTATCGACATAAATTATTGCTTCAATTTTATGTTCTTTTTTTAATTTAGAAAAAAGTTTATTTTGTGTTTAAAATAAAAAAAAGTTAAAACTGTGTTATCTGTTATTCAACAACAATGTTATTCAAATAATGTTATCCAAATATGCAAAAATCCAAATGTTTTATTTTATGTAGTAAAATATTATTTTTAATTTAGAAAAAAATTTATGCTAAAAAAAAAATGAAACTATTATCAGAACAATAAGTAATGTTATTCCCAAATATAAAATCAAATTTTTATTTTTTATGTAATAAAATATTACTACAATGCTACTCAATACTACAATACAAATAAAAATATAATAAAAATTATATAAATATAATGCATTGTTTATTGCTTATATTTATAATTTTTTATAATTATATTTTTTTTTATATCCTAAAGCTAAAATACTTTATTATAAGTAGGACAAATTACATATACTTACAATTCTTATATGAATAACGTAAATACCTAGACTTAACATTCGACTTTTAGTGTGAAGCTAACCAGTTAACAAAAAATTGCAACTAAGAGCTACCTTTACATATTACTTTTTCTTTTCTTTAAATATAAATGTTGGTCGAAAAGAGAATTATTTTTCTATATAATCTTCTCTTTTGAATCAATTTTGATTATAAAGTATTTGGAAGAAAAGAAGGGAAAATATGTAAAGATAACTCTTTGTTGCACAGGTACTTTATCAATGATGTGCCAACATTACGCTTTCTGTAGAGAAATAAATAGGGAAACTATATATGAATATTATTAGATTTAGCTATATCTTTTTTAAACATATATTGATATATTACAGTAATTATGTTTATATTTATTACATTAATTACATTGCAAATACTAAATAAAAATCGTACAATGAAAACATTAGGTATATGTTATTGTACATAATTTTTATTGTAATGTTTTTTAGTATTTGCGCAATTCTCTGAATATAATAAATTTAAATATCATTTTTGAATTATTTTAAATTTACTTCAGTAAGAGTTTCGTAGACTTCCGTTTCCGGTGTTGAGAGTGACAGTCACTAGTAAAATCGGTGCGAATTTTGGGAGTGTAAGGAGCGAGATTAAGGAGAGAAAAGAGTGAGAGAGTAGTAAGAGTGAAAGAGTGAAGTGGAGTAAGGGAAAGTGTAGGAGAGAGAGAAGAAACAGATTAAAAGGGTGAAATAGGAGAATAAAATTGCAACGGCGAATGAGTCAGCAATAAGTAAGATAGACCAGGGTAGTGGGGAAGAGTGGTGGGGGAACTAGAAAGAAGCAGTAACGGTAGGAACAGGTAGAGGGAGCAAAAGTTACTAGGGAAAAGAAACGACTAGGGAGAAGAAAAGACAGATAGGTGGCGTAGGAATATAGACGGGCATAGAATACGAGAAATAAAGAAAGGAAAATGGAAGAGATACCTAGAGTAAAAGGAGAATGTCTTAAAGATAGGAGGGGAAGTATGGGAAGATTAGAGAAATTTTTACTAAAGAGAAAAAGGGTAGATGTGGATGAAAAAGAATTGAGAGAAACGGAAAGAATGAAAGGAGAGGAAGATTTGATTTTCGAAAAAAGTAAAAGAGTGATAAGATCACCAAAGGAAGGATATATGGAAAAAGAAGAGGGGAGTATAGGTATAATATTAAAAGAGATTAGAGAATTAAGAGTAGAGGGAAAAAGAAGATCTAAAGGGGGGAATAGATGTTACAAGAAATGAAATAAAGATAGAGATGATGAAATAGAGATGATGAAAATGAAATAGAGATGATGAAAATAGAAATGAGGTCAAAAGAGGAGAAATGGAAGAGAAAGAGAGAAAGAGGAGATGAAGGAAAGAATTAGTAAGTTAGAGAGAAGGTTAAAGAAGGGAGTAAACAGTTGGAAGTGTGAGGAAAGGATTAGAGATATAGAGGGGAAATTAGAGAGAGAGAGGAAAGACAGAGAAAGAAAAATTTGATATTTAAGGATGTGAGAGGAGAGAAGGGGAAGGCAAAAGAAAATATTGAAAAAATTTGTAAAGAAATAGGGGCGGAAGTAGGAATTGAGGATATTAAAGAGATAAGGGCAGAAAATGAGGAGAGAGGAAAGATGGTGATAGTTAAATTAAAATCTGAGGAAGATAGGAGGGTTTTAGAAAATAAGAGAAAGTTAAAAAAGAAAGAGATCTAGATAGATGAAGATTTGACTTTCAGGGAAAGAAAAATGAAATGGAAACTGAGACAGATAGCAGAAGAGGTGGAGAAAAAAAGGAGGGAAAGTAAAGGTGGGATATGGAAGGATATGGATTGAAAACGAGTTATGGTTTTGGCATGAGGAAGTAGAAGAGTTAAGACATGGAAAGGGGTGAAGGAGGGAAGAGGTAGTAAAAGATAAGATAGGGAAGGGGGAAGAAATAGGGGGCGCATAGAAAAGAGTGAGGAAAATACGAGAGTGCATAATGAGGGAAGGAGAGTAGGGAAGGAGATTAATAGAGAGGAAAAAATAGGGAAGGGGAATCAGAGAGAAGAGAAGGAGATAATGGAAAAGGGAGAAATATATAAAATAGCGTTCTGGAATGTGGCAGGTTTAGGAAATAAAGATAAAGATTTTTGGAAAGAGCTAGAGGAATGGGATGTGATGCTTAATCGAAACTTGGATAGATGAAAAGAGATGGGAGAGGATTAAGGGGATGCTTCCAAAGAAGTATGTATGGGCGGTTCAGTGGACTGGGAGAAAAAATAGGAAAGGAAGAGCAATAGGAGGAATACTTATAGGAGTACGTGTAGGAATAAAAATAGAAAGGGAAAAAGGATAGAAAACAAAGAAGGACTATTAGCTATAAGGATGAATTTAGGAGGAGAAGAGTGGGGAGTGATAGGAGTATATATAAATAAGGATTTAGAAGAAAAACTGGAGATTTTAAAAGAATGGATAGAGGAGAAGGGTGATAATAGAAGAATGTTAATAGGAGGGGATTTTAACGCGAGGACAGGAAGGAAGGGTGGAAAGGTAAGGGAAGAAGGAAAAGAAGAAGGTAGGGAGTCGAAAGATGGAAAAATAAATGGGGAGGGAAGAAAATTATGCAATTTTTTTGGAGGAATAGGGATGGTTTATCTTTAACGGAAATGTAAAGGGAGATGAGAAAGGGGAATGGACATATACAGGAGAAAGGGGAACCTCAGTGCTCGACTACGTGATAGGGGATGACAGAGCAGAAGAAAGGGTGGTGAATTTTAAGGTTGAGGATAGGATTGACTCGAACCATCAACCAGTGACAGTATGGGTCAAAGGGGAAAAGAAGAGTAGGAAAGAAGGTAATGTAAGAAAGAAAATAAGTAGAGGAATATGGTCAGAGGAGGGTAGGAAAAAGTTTATGGACACGTTCGGGGAGAGATCAAAGGAGGAGGGAAAAGGGGTACAGAAGGAATGGGGAAATTTAAAAGAAAGAATCAGAAGAGCGTTAAAGAAAGTAGAGGAGAATAGAAAAGAAGAAAGGAAAGGAGGATGGTGGAATAAAGAGTGTAGAAAGAAAAAGAAAAAAGTTAGAAGAGAACTTAGAAAATGAAGAGAGGAGGGGGGATCAGGTAGGAGTTATAAAGAGGAGAAAAGGGATTATAAAATTATGTGTGAGAAAAAGAAAATGGAGGAATTAGAGAGATGGGAAAAAGAAATAAGAGAAATTAAAACGGAGAGTCAGGTATGGAAGGTTGTGAATAGATAGAGAAAAAGAATAAATGAGGGGATTAAGATGGAGGAATGGGATGGTTATTTTAGAGAATTGCTAGGAGGGGTAGAATGGAAGACGGTGTGGGGTAGAAGGAAAAGGGAGGAAAATGGTGAAAAAGAAGAGTTAGGGAGAGGAATTAAAAAGGATAATTAGAAAAATGAAAGATGGGAAGGCAACGGGAGAAGATGGAATAGCAAATGAGATATGGAAATATGGAGGGAAAGATATAGAAGAATGATTGTGGGGAAATATGCAGGAAAGTATGGAGGGAAGAAGGATGGCCAATTGATTGGAGTGAAGGTGAGATCGTCCCAATTGTGAAAAAAGGAGAGGGAGAAAGGGTAGAGGAATATAGGGGAGTGACGTTAACACAAACGGCGTATAGAATATACGCTACGGTGTTAGCAGAGAGGTTAAGGGAGGAAATATAAGGAAAAGGTTTACTACCACCGAATCAGACGGGATTTAGGAAGAGAATGGGAACGATGGATAATATATGTGTTGTGAATTATCTAATTAATAGACAGATTAGTAAAAAAGGCGGGAAAATGGTAGTTTTATTTGTAGACATGAAAGCGGCATTTGATTCGGTAGACAGAGGAAAGTTAGTCGAATCGATGGTAAAGAGGGGTGTAAGGGAAGGATTAGTAAAGAGGTGCGCAGAGATTTTAAGGGAAACATGTAGCAGGGTGAGGGCGAATGACATGGAAGGCGAAAGATTTTGGACAGTAAGAGGGGTTAGACAGGGGTGCCCTTTGAGCCCAAGCCTATTTACGTTGTTATTAGATAGAATGGATATTTATTCCCCGCAGGGCTATAAAGGCGCTTTTTAAAGGAGCGTTCCCCAACCTTTTCCTCCTAACTCTCCCCGTACCTGGCCATTTGCGATCTCACAATATATATAACAAAAAAATACAAAGCATAATACAAAAATACCAAAAGACAAAAATATTCCATCTTCTCTCCTCTTTCTCCTTCCTCTCGCCCAGACTCATCCTTCCTTCCTATTCGCTCTTGCCGCCTCTTTTCTCTCTTTCTCTTTATCCTCCTTTTTCTCTTCTCTTCTCTCCTTCTCTCCTCCTTCTCCCATCTCTCTCTCTATTTGCTCGTATCCTGCCTCCTCTTCATTCATTCCTTGAGCTTTCCGCTTTTTCTTCTCCTTCTTCCTCTTAGTCTTCATCTTCTTTCCTCTTCCCTTCTCCTTCCCCTTGCTTTTCTCCGCTTCTTACTCTCTTTACGACTCTTTCCTTTCCACCAAGTCAGATCTTCCTTTCGTCCATCTCAGTCCTTCCGCCAGAACCATTCTTCGCCATCGATCCATATCCTCCTATTCGTCATCTCCACTATTCTTCCCCTCTTTCTTTCCATCCTTGCTTTCTCCACTACCCTCCACCTTCCGCTTCTCTCCTCCATCGTCAAATCCTCATCAATCCAAACTCCCCATTTCCTACTTATCTCCCGACAATTTTCCAACATCTCAACCTTATCCTTTTCCTTCTTTACCTCCACGATCAGTACCCAGGCTCCCGTCTCTCCTATCCTCTCCATTATATCTCTTATCTTCGCTTCCTTCCCTATCACTCTCGCTACAATCTCTTCCACAAACATTCGCCTCCCTTCTTGGTCTTCTCCATCCACTCCTTTCCAGATCAAGTTTCTCCTTCTCTTCCTTCTTCTTTCCTGTTCCTCCTTCTTCTCCTTTTCCTTTCGGCCTCTCTCCCGTCTTTCCATCTCTCTCCTCCGTTTCTCCTCTCTCTCCTCTATCTTCCTCCATACCTCCAATCCTTTACTTCCCTCCTCTTTTTTATCCATCTCCATCTTTCTTCTGCCCTCTCTGCCTCCTCGTCCTTCCTCTTGCTGCAGATCTCCCTTTCTTTCGCTTCCTTTCTTCTCATTTTGTTTACTTTCCTCCCTGACGTTCTCGTCCTCCTCTTTTTGTCTTCATCTTTCTTCTTCACTTTCTTTCCTCTTTCTTCTGTTCCTTCCTGAATTGTATCCTCAGCCTTCGCGTCCCATTTACTTAAACTTTCCTCCTTTTCTTCCTCTTCTTTCTTCATATGGTCTCCATCCAACGGTTTCTCTTTTAACGCCTCTCCCTCTCTCCTCTTCTCATCAGCTCTCTGCCTTGTATTTCCCCCCTCCTCTTTCTCCTCCTCTTTCTTACATTCGCCTCTGTTTCCTCTCTCTCCTATAGTCAACTCCTGCTCTTCCATCCTCCTGTCCTCTCTCTGCCTGTCCTCCTTCCTCCTGTCACTCTTAGCCTCCGTCTTCCCCTTTCCTTTCTCCATCTCCCTCTCCGCCCTCTGTATCACTTTTGTCTTCTCTGTCCTCTCGTCCTGTACTTCCTTCCTTCCTTCCGCCTCTCCTTCCCCTTCTACATATGTCCTATTTTTCTCTCCTTTTCCTTTCTCTCTGCAACTCCTTGCTTCTCTCTCCACCCTTCTAACCTCTTTCCTGACTTTTCTTCCAAAATCTCCACTATCCTTACCACTAACTCCTTCAACTCCTTTAACTCCTTTATTCCCTCCTTCGACTCCTTATTCCTTCCTTCGTTAACTTTATCCACCTTATCAACGTCCTTTCCTCTTAATCTCCCTTACCTCTCACTTTCCACCGGCTCTCTAACCTTCTTCCAATCTTCCAAAACATTTGTCAGCTGGATCGCTATCGACCCTGCACGTGTCGATCATACCGGTGGCGCCCTCTTTCCACTTCCTCTTCTGTATCCACCTTCCTTCGCCTTCTCCATCTGAACCGCTCGAACCACTCTCTACTTGCAGCAACCTCCGTGGCGCCCTCTCCATCTACCCTTTCTCTCGCCTAAACCTTTCCGTGCTGTCCAGCGCCCTCTCTCTCTCATCTCCTCTGCCACGTCACGTCTCCTCGTCTTTTCTTCCCGCTGCTCCGTATTATTCAACCTTCCATAAAATCCTTACTACTTCGTTCTCAGGCTCACCATCACCTCACTCAACTCCTCCTGTATTCCTCTATCCGCCTCTTATTTCCTTCTTCTCCATCTCACCCAACAAACCACCTTTTTCACATCCCAACACGGAGCACTAGGTTCCGCCTGTTACTACCTCAGCGGCCATGTCCGATCCTATTTACGTTGTTATTAGCGGATATAGATGAGGAGTTGCAAAAAGGGGGATGGGGAGGGGTAAAGGTAGGAGGAAAACAAATATACACTTTGGCATATGCAGATGATATAGCAGTTTTGGCGGAAGATGAGGAGGGGATGAAGGGGGTAATAGGAAAATTAGAAAAATACTTGGAGGAAAAAGGATTGGAATTAAATATAAGAAAAACAAAAATTATGAGATGTAGGAAGGGGGAGGAAGGTGGGAAAAGATTAACTGGAGATGGAGGAGAAGGGAAATGGAGGAAGAGAATTTAAGTATTTGGGGTACATATTAAAATATAATGGGAGACAGGAAGCACAAATTAGAGAAAGAGTAAAAAGGGGAGCTGCTTTGTTAGGACAAGTATGGGGAATTGGAAAGAGAAGATTTGGAAGAGATTGGGGAAGAAGAATATGGCTGTTTGATAAATTGATATGGGCAGTAATTAATTATGGAATAGAGATATGGGGATGGAAGGAAAGGAAGGGGATAGAAAGAATTCATGAAAGGTATTTGGGTGTTAGGAGTAGGAAGGTACATACCAGGCTATATGGTGAGAGAGGAATTACAAAGGGAAAGGTTGAAAGGGAGAGCAGGGTATGGGTATATGAAAAGAGGTTAGAGGAAGGAAGAGGAGGAGAATTGGCAAGGGCATCCTGTGAGGAGATGAGGAAAAGAGCGAGGATAGGAAAAACAATATCAGGATGGGAAGAAGAGAAAAGGGAATTTTTTGAAAGGAGGGGGTAGAAACTGGAAGAGGTAGAAGAGTTAAGGAAAGTAGGACAGTTGAGGGGAGAGGATATAAGGGAAAACGAAAGGAAGATACAGAGAGAGGATAGATGGGAAAGAATAGGAGAATGGAGGTCAAATGAATGGTATAAGATGATTAAAACAGAAGGAATACCGAGCTACTTAAAAAGGAGGAGGAAAAACTAGGTGGCAGAGGATAGCCAGATTTAGATCGGGAGGGGGAATGAGAGGAGGGAGATTCTGGGAGGAAGAAGAGAAAAGAAAGTGTAGGATATGTGAATGGGCTATGGAAACGTGGCAGCACGTATGGGAGGAATGTATGGTACGGGAAATAAGGGAACCATGGCGGGAGAAGGTTAGAGATATATTAGGAGAAGAAGGAGAGGGAGAGGAATGGTTGAAAGAACTGGAAAGGATAAGAGAGAATGAAGGTGTGGCTGAATAGGGGATGAATGAAGGAGCAGATGGAAAATTGGAAATTTGTAAACGGAAACGGAAGTCCGATTAGAGGTTAGGGATTAGCTTAGGGCAGAGATGTGTGTGTATGCGTATAGTTAGGAGGCGTTTTTAAAAGATTTATTTTGTTGCGTGGCGATTAAGCGATGTATTGCGACGAAATAAGAAGCGAGCGTTTATTTATAATTTTTGTATTTTTGTATTTTTATTTTTATTTTTTATTGTTATTTTCTTTGTATTACGATTTTATATATATGTGTTTTTAGGTATTTCATATTTTATTTTTGGTTTTTTGTATGATTATTAGTATTATATTTTTTAGTTTTTTGTTTATTTTTGTAATTTCCACGCAGGGAAAAGAATTTGTACTGATAACGGGGATAACTCCCTTATGTAATCTCTTTGGAAACGCAATAAATATATCTATCTATCAGTAAGAGTTTCGTAATCTATTTGCAATATTACAAAAAAAAATTTAAATTATTTCAATTAACCTTAAGCAATATTTCAAAGAAAAAAAATTAGGTTTTAATTATTTCAGTAATCTTTTGGAAATATTTCAGAAAGGAATATGAATATTTTAGAAAAGTTGCAGATTTATTAGCAACCTTTCTACAAGGTTTCAAGTGCAAGAATCGCGGACATTTTCCAGAATTGTTTCAAAGCTGTTGCAGAAACATTTTTCAATATTTATGACATGTTTCAATCTATGACATGAAATATTCCTGAGATATCTTTCAAAAGTTTCTGTGTTGTATGGGTGTGCAAACATGGAATCGAAAATTAATTGATTTTACAGATTATCCTATATAAAATATTATCAAAATAAATTGATTATAAAGTAATTTTTTATGATATTCTCCCTTACTATTTTTATATGCAGAATAGTATGACAGATAAATTTATAAGAACAAAACAATGTAATTCTAGTTTTAAAAAATATATATAATGTAATATATAATGTAAATAAAATTTAAATATATTTAAATTTATGAATGTATAAAACTTTATAAATTGAGGCCATGAATGGAAAAAAGGCACATAGGCTTATGTGCCCTTTTTTCGTATATCATCTAAATTGACTCAGATATGTTTTATATATTGTATAACATACAAAGAATATATTATTTCTCTAATGTAACAATATTATATAATAAATAATATAATAATAATTATATATGTATAATATACAATATACAATGTATATACATATACAGGGTGTCCCAAAACTCATAATTGACCTTTCAGAGGCAGATTTCTGAGATCATTTGGAGATGATTTTTCCTCAGCGAAAATGTCGAGGCACCAATAATTTTCGAGTTATATGCTATTGAGAATAAAGGGTTTTTCGCAAACTAAGCCTTATAGAAATAAAATATTAACAGAACTACATTCTTCAATTAATTTCACAAGTAGAGTTTACTTTAATAGAATTTTAATTTAAGGCTTAATTACAAAGATACACAATGGCAAAAATTAGGAACATGCAAAAAATGACGGCCTACATCGACATTTTCGCTGAGGAAAAATCGTCTCCAAATGATCCCATAAATATTGTATATATATGTTATATATGTTACATATATATATATATATACATATATATATATATACATATATATATATATATATATATTATAATATACATATAATATAATATAAAATATATAATATATTATAATACTATATAATATATGTATATTACTATTAATATTTTAATATTTATTTAAACAATATATAGAAAGTTATAAACAAAATAATTAATTATGTTTAATTTAAAAAAAGACCACGATTTTACCTTATTTATGGAAAAAGCACATAAATCAATTTTTTTAAGCTCATAAAGAAAAAACAAATATCATCTTCAAATCATAATCTCTGTTTTCAGAACGTTTAAAGAGGATATGTTACTACACCTTTAAAAAAAATGATTTTAATCGCATTATTTTTCATTGAGTAATATTATAATAAAAACTTTGAAGTCGATTTTTTCGAAACAATGTTTTGGCATATGTGTCTTTTATCCATTCATGGCCTCAACTTCAAATAATATTATATATAATGTGAAGTGTAATTTTATATTTATTTTTTATTAGAAATGTAAATAAGAAAAGCTTACTTTTTGTAAATATAAAAATAATGTTAATTTAAAACTTAAACAATTACCTTCACAAAACTGAATATTAATATTTATTAAAAATATTAATACAACTGGGCACATTGATGCAAATAAAGACATGATAAAATTAAAACCAAAAAAAATCGCAAGACTGCAAATACCAATATTTTCGGAGTTTCACAGTTTTATGCATTTGCTTTTTTATGCGAATTTTACGGAACAACTATTACTATTTCTAGGAGGAACTTAATTTTTTATGTAAACGTATACTTATCAATTCTACAGCAAACTTGTAAGTTTATCATTTACATCACTTTTTATTCATAAGAGTAATATTGTTATCTTAGTTTGTTGACTATTTATTGAATTTTAGGCTAATGCAGAGTGCATTATTAACATAAACTTTATTTGAGATATTTTATTGAAATGCGAAATTATATATATAATTATACACAGGGTAGCCCATTTTAAATGACGTAGGCAAATATCTCGAAAAAATGAAAGATACGGAAAAACGTTTCAAACAAAATTTGTATGGGTTCAAGGAGGACATAGATAGTGGCAAAGATTTGACTTTGGATAGTCGTTTGAAGATCACGTGAAGGTTATCTTCAATTTTTTAAATGGAACTTATAATTTTTCATTGCATATTCTTGTAGCTTATCTCGAGAGCTTTCCAAAACACTATAATAAAATATTTTTCTTTTAAGTACCTTTTGAGTCATAAGGCTTAAAGTTAATCAATTTTTTTATATAAAATGTAAAATATTCTGTAAAATATTGAGTTTTTGTATCTTACCTTAATATTTTTATGCCAGAATAATAAGATTAATCAATTGATGTAAAAAAAACACATAATTGCTTTAAAAAAAAGTTTGTAATTTGCAACAGTTTTTTTTAATCAACTATGTGCTTTCTTTACACCAATTAATTAGTCTCATTATTCTAGCATAAAAGTATTAAGATAAGATTACCGAAAACTAAATATTTTATAAGATATTTTACATTTCATGTCAAAATATTGTTAACTTCAAGCCTTAGGGCCGGTTTCACCGGTTGAGACCGGCCCTTATCCATTATTAAAAAGAAGATGTAAAGTCGATACTCGCATATATCGAAGATCGTGTCACCGCTTTATCCGCGATGTTGATTGATTGTCCCGATGTCGAATAATCGCGCGAGGAAACCTCTTGACAAACACTAACTTTTATTATTTCCGAGTTATTCTGCGTTATAAAAAACGGAGCTGTCTCAAACACGACCGCACTGTTTGACAGCTGTCACAAATCTAAGATGTTTGATGTGAGACGTGAATTTTGCTTAATATCATTGAAAGATGTTTAATTATCTATGGCACGCCGTTTTACTTTTTAATAGCAAACATTTTAAGTACAAAACTAAAATTGAATTTCTGATTTTCAATTAATAAAGAAATTATTCGGAAACATTATTATTATGTAGAGACATAAAAATTTATTAATTATTTAAAATGATATTGAACGTAAATTTTATCTTAACAGCATAGGTAAAGATAAGAGTTTTAGGGCATTATTATTATGTGCTGACATAAATATAATTCATTTTTATTACATAGAAACAAAATATTTTTATTTTGTAAATAAATTATTAAAAATTAGAACAAATTTTTTAATACACACATTAAAAATATACATTATCAAAATATTGCAAGTATATCTTATTTTTATATTTTGTATTTTTATATTTTGTATTTTTATATTTTGTAATTTATATTATATTGCATTTAAAATGTGCACATTTTTATTAACATTTAGAAGTAATAGACAAATTACTTTTTTATATCATCTAGAATTGTGTGTATTTAAAATTATTATGTGAAATTATTTTTATGCAAAAAAAGATAATTTAATATATTTCTAGAGATTTTATTTTATTTTATTTTCAATATTTTCAAGAATTATGAAGGAATGTATAAAATTAATTTATGAAAATAAAATTTTATTGGGACATTATAATAATTCAATAAATTAAAATTATATTGCGACATAATAATAATTGGCTTAATTAAAATCATGTTTGGACATAACAATAATTCCGAATTTTTATTATGTCATGACATAATTTTAATTCATCGAATTTTTATTATGTCGTGACATAATTTTAATTTGAACTGGTGATTTTTTATTCTACAATATTGGCAGCACTGAGTAGTATGGCACGCCGTTTTATTTTTTAATAGCCAGTGCTGCCAATATTATAGAATTAAAAATTATCAGCTCGAATTAATGTCGTGACATAATAAAAATTCGATGAATTAAAATTATGTCGCAACATAATAATTCTGAATTATTTTTATGTCCTTATATAATTTTAATTCATCGAATTTTCATTTTTTCGCGATGTATAATAACAATTTATGAATTAAAATTATGTCGCGACATAATAATAATTCGATGAATTAAAATTGTCGAAACATAATAATAATACGATAAATTAAAATTATGTCACGACATAATAAAAATTCGATGAATTAAAATTATGTCGCGATATAATAATAATTCCATGAATTAAAATTATGTTTGGACATGAATACAATTCCGAATTTTTATTATGCCCCGACATAATTTTAATTTATTAATAAGAATCGCAATTTTTCTTAAGACAATTATTTTTTGAAACTTTTATATTGAATGGAATATTATTTATGCTATTAAAAAGTAAAACGGCGTGCCATAATTATCGTACTTATTTCAAGATATTCATTTTATTTTATTTTATACTGAGCTGTCAGTGCTATCATCTTATTGACATTTCATAGAAGATTACAAGTTGCAAGTATTAAATATTGTATGTACTGTTATAAGCTGTATTTATTGAGTGTTATTATTCAAATTATTTATTAATAGTAAGTAAATAATGCAATTATTATAATTTTAAAATACAATTTTAAATATAAATTTTTGTTTCAGTAAGATATTTACATAAATTTTTCCTGTATAAAAATTTAAATATGTAATATGCAGATAACTTTATTCATTAATAATAATAAATAATAATATTAATAAGCATGCGCAGTATCTTATGCAGCCGTAAATTAACGTTTTCTTACTTACCGACATCATAAAACTTGAAATGAAATAAAAAAACGAGGTATGAGCGACAATTTTCCTTCTCATTGTCAGAATATATTTTACACATAAAAATGAACAAATTTACAAAATTTCAGAAAAATCGGAGGTGAGGGCGTTATACTGCACATTTACCATTTAAATTTAAATTAATTAATTACATAAATATTAACATTATGATTTATTGTTTCAGGAATTAGATACTTATATAAAGTTTTCCCTTAGACTGTGAATCTCGAGTTCTTATTTGTCGTAATTGTTCTTGAGTTCCTATGTATCGTATGTTATCTTTAAATTATTTATCATAGTAAGTATATAATTGAATTATTAGAATTGTATTATTAAATTATTTCACATTTGTATATAAATATAAATATATTTTTGTAATTAAAAATTAATTATTTATTTTAATTAATTATTAAATTAATTATTATAATATATTCTCAATTTATTATAAATTATTATAAAAATAAAAATTTATTATTTAAATTTTAAATAATTAAAAAATTTAATTTAATAATAATATTTATAATTTATATTTTCAGAAATAACAGTTTTCCTTTTGATTGATCTTCCTGAATTCTTATGAATTTTATATGTTCTTGATGTTACGTCCTGGAGATTCCACGAGTATCTAATTTCTGTAGATAATACAAAGTGAACTTTTGATTAAATATATTTGAAACTTTATTGACTTACATGTTATTACGATATATGTGTATATATCCCTAGCAGCACAGATAGATTCTGAGAACAATCTGAGACTATCGCAAAAGTATAATGCGATAATCTGAGAACAATCGCATTACGTACTGCGATTGACGAAGTACTTACTACGAACATTCGAATGTCCGCGGTACTTTCTCCCATAGAATTTCGCCGCGAATGTCTACAGCTTGAGGGCAGTTTCAGGAAATGATAAAAACGGGAATGTTTTATTAGTCGATCATTATGCACGCACACATATGCAGCCAGGCGCACGCGCTCACATATATAGATTAGGTTAGGGTTAGGTTAGGTTATTAATTTAATTATTTCACTTATTTATTATTATAAATTAATGTTTTTATTAATATAAGAATTTTTTTACAAATGAGAAGTTTTACAAAACTATAGCATGCTCGCGAAGAGCATACAAATAATGTATAAATATACAGTTGTTTTATTATTCATCGCATCAATCCATGGCAAATATTTTAAATCATAGATTGAAATATGTAGATATAGCATCCTCTTTTAGTACAATTGTAATTCATCATAGAGGGAGAATCAACAAAAATCTGAAAATAGAAATATATTAATTATTATTTAATTAAATTACAGTAAATTATTTAACAATTTACAATGATATAATACAAACTTTTTGAAAATATCCTCTTATCAGACTTATCCCTTCACTTGCGTCGAAAATATACGTATCCCCGGTAATAAAATTAATTTCAATCAATTTGTAGAAAAAATGATTTTCTGTCATACTCTTTCAAAGCACTAGTTTGCTGCACCATTATAGCACTTCAAAAGTAGAAAATCTTGTATTTGCAACGATATATAGAACTACACTTTTATATTATTGCTACTGCCATATCCTCACCTAAAAACAAGCAGACACATTAGTATATAAGAGTCGGTCTACGAGAAGTCGAAACATGCGTAATATTTTTATTAAAATCAAAATTAAAACTTTCATTAGACATTAATGTACACATTTATATAGAAAAATGTTATATGTTTTACAAAAAAGAAACTAGTTTTGTCAACTGGAAAATAATGCTCAATTTGAAAAAACACTTTTCTATCTCCACTCTGACTTGTTGTAAACAACGTCTCATCTAATTTGCAACGCGGCTTTTTATGTTGCGGGACTCTTTTTAAATGAGCTATCATATATATATATATACCAGAACTAGTGGTAATTAAATTCGCGCGCTGTATAACTGCTGGAGAGAAAATAAGAAAATTACATAACTAATCGTTTCATTACTATATACATTTAATTATTACTATATACATTTAATATAATTATAATACTTATTATAAAACAATAAAAATTTTTCATTAGAAAAAAATTATAGTTAAAATATGTAAAATATTCATTCATAATTGCATCTTCTTTCTGTTTCTATTTTTTATTTTTGTAGAGTATAAAAAAATTGAAAAAGTCGAAAATTCTTTTTATTAATTTTATTTTTTTTTCTTTAATTAAATATTATTTTTATTTACTTATAAATAAATCTCATTGAAATGTAAAATAAATATTAATCTCATTGAAATGTAAAATAAATATTAAAATTAAAAAATGTTATATATGAAGCAGAGGCACATTTTATTTTATTTATTTATTTTCCATCTTTGACAAAATAAAAAAAATATTGAAAATAAATCAAGCATTAAGTAGAACGTCGACGGCACTTTTTTTTATGAAAAGCAACCTCAAAAAAAAACAGGAATGTTTTTTATCAATGACGTTCTTCGGGTTCTTCAGTTTCTTCAAGTTCGTTGCTTCGAACTTGACCTCTTTGAACCGAACTTTCTTTCTCTTTTTTCTTCTTTATTTCGATCCATGCGTTTTTTGGCATGTGCTAACCATATTTTTATGGGACTAGAAATTTGTTCATCCTTCACAGATGCATGTGCGTTTCTTATAACACCTGTAAAACAACAAATTTTTATATCTCTTTATTATTTCGAATAATTAATACAAGAAATATCTATATATCACTACAAGTTTTTAATATTATGATTATTAAATTAAATTATTAAATTAATAAATATATGTCTAATGCATGTATATAAATGTGACGAATAGTTGAAGAATGTTAAGGTTCCTGTCGTCGTGGTCATGTTAGATGTGATATCAGAGGTGAGAAAGCACACGCTGAAAATTCTTAGATTCCATTTTTAAATGAAAAGATATTTCGATAAAACACTACTTTAGATGGCTTTAGCACACTTTTAAAATACTTAACTATTCTTTTCCCTTGACAGTCAATCCACAACCGTAAAATGATCGTGATTGTGATCAAACTGTTATGCAGAATGATTGCAAAGACTAAACAGACAGGCCTCATATTACAATCATTTTACAACTGTTGATTGATTATAAAGGGAAAAGGATAGTTTTCGATTTTTAAAGTGTGCTCAGGCCATCTAAAGTGCTGTTTCATCGAAATATTTTTTTTATTTAAAAATGAATTTTTAGCGTTTATTTTCTCGCCTCTGACGTCACAATTCCAACATGGTCGATGAGCAGCCAGGAGCTTTAATAATAATATATTATTACACATATAAATAATTTCATAAATTTAATAAATATATAGTACAAATGGGGCGAACGTAGTCTATAGAGGGCAAACATAGTCTATAGAGCCGAAGGTCCCGGGTTCGATTCCCGGTAAGACCAAAAAGTACATTCGCTCGTTCTCCTCTCGGAAGGCAATGGCAAATCACCGAGAGTACACCTTGCCATGAGAACTTCTCTAAGAATGTAAACAAAAACATCATTGGCCGTTCGGAACCGGCGTTAAACTGTAGGTCCCATATACATGTGTACAATCCACATGCCCAAACACATGTATATGAATTTCTTTCTTCAGAAGTCACTACACGTCGAACACGACGTTGTATGCAGAAGAAGATACAAATATTTACAAATATATCTTACAAATTCGGAAAGAATTTTAGCATTTAAAATTAATAAAATAAAAAAAAAATTTTTTTTAAATATTTTATTTACTAAGAATTACTTGGCACAAGCTCAATTTTGAAAAAAAAATTTTTTTTCAGCATTGTGTCAGCTGAATAGCACTGCAACTTCGTTTGAGACTATTTGTCTCATTAAACATAAGCAAGAATGTTTAATATCTTGCCCTGTTAATCGTGATAATTGTTTGATCTAGAATAATTTGAAATTATTATTATACCTATGTTTCAAATATGAACAATTGAAAGTATAGCTGTTTTAATTATTCTTTGGAAGCGTCACTTAGACGTCCCTAATTAAACAAGTGATATCAATTTAGGATCTACAATTCTTAAACTGCAATCGTAAACTATTACTAATTGTCCTTCTTTAAAAAAACATTTTAATGTGTATGTGTATTGTTATATTTACCATTTCATTCCGATAAGATGTATTATTGCCAAGTTTTCTTTCCATAGCTTGTAACTCATTTTCACTTTTCAAAGGCAAATCTTGAAAAATGTCAATTTTTTCCTCTTTTTCTTCTGGCTGTACTGTATTAGACATCTTGTCTAAAATTTGTTTTTGTCGTTTTGTGACATTACTTATTTTAATTTCCAGATGCAGGAATTTTTGAACGACATAGCGTTCAAAATCAGATCCTACATACATATAAAAATACATTAATGCGTGTATATGTGTGTGTGTATATCATAGACCTTATAGATATGGACTGGTAATACATAAAGCAGACCTTGTCCGGAGGGGGTTAGAGAGAGAAACACACAGACATAGTATATCTAGACCAAGCGTTTGCCTTTATTTAAGGAGTGGAGGTAAAGGTGCACGTAGAAAGAGACACACTCTGTTCTGTGCCCTTGCGTTCTTTCTCATACCTCTACGCGTCCTACCTACGCGTAACACACCTTGCGTTCTCTCTCTTTCATGCATGCGTAGATGTGTGAAAGAGAGAGAACGCA
The DNA here is from genome assembly GCF_030444845.1 of Prenolepis imparis. Taxonomy (NCBI): domain Eukaryota; kingdom Metazoa; phylum Arthropoda; class Insecta; order Hymenoptera; family Formicidae; genus Prenolepis; species Prenolepis imparis. Next base: position 16,575,394 of record NW_028141164.1, read on the forward strand.
AGGGGCACAGAACAGAGTGTCTTTTTCTACGTACACCTTTACTCCCACTCCTTAACACTCGGTCTAGATATACTATGTCTATGGAGAACCATACTACTTCTCTTTTGCACCAATGATATTTCCGGATACTCGGAGAGAGAAAGTACTCTCTCTACGAGTGTCCGGAAATATCATTGGTGCAAAAGAAAGAGTAGTATGTTTCTCTGTCTAACTTCCTCCGAACGCTGCTGCTTACAGAAACTATAGGCAATTACCAGTCCATATCTATAAGGTCTATGGTGTATACACACACACACATATACATATGTATATACAAGATGTCCTAAAATTGATAGTAAAAAAGGACAATCTACAAATAAAAAGAAGGTAAAATTGTCTTATAAACATGTCTGAAAACGCACTCCGACTGAGCTACACTCCCTCAAAATTTTCTGAAAAAACTAGAATTTTTTTCTGTATATTGTCTATATTAGGGCTTCAAATTTTATAAAAATTGGTAAATACATATTCTTTTGGTTTTTATTAATTTTTTTGTCAAAAATTATCTAACAAAATTTCGAAAGGAGTTTTAAGGAGGAGGGTGCAACTCATAGACTTAACAAATAATCATAGATTATTAACTTGCATACTAACCTTCTTCATAATTTATGATCCTTGCCAATCTATTTGGAGTGACATTTTCATTATCCTGCTAATCATCATTCACAGTGCGTTGCAAATCTAAAATAAGTAAAAAAACATGTCATTATTAACATAATAGATACTCGTAACAAAGATAAAAATTATTTACAAAGATAAAACGGAATTTATATAGATTTATTTACATACTTTGTTTATAATTTAAATTCGAATTTGTACGTGGGACTATATTTTCGTTATCCTGCCATTCGGCATTCGCACTACAGCATTGTAGTGCGTTGTGAATCTAAAACAAGTAAAATATGTTATCATTAATAGATCCTCGTAACAAAAATAGAAATTATTTACAAAAATAAAATAAAATATATAGTATATAATTTATTTGCATACTAACCTCGTTTATAATTTAAATCCGAACTTGTATGTGGGACTATATTCTCGTTATCCTGCCATTCGGCATTCGCACTACTGCATTGTAATGCATTTGTAGTGCGTTGTGAATCTAAAACAGTAAAATATGTTATCATAGATACTCGTAATGAAAATAGAAATTATTTGCAAAGAATATGACTCTACAAACAGTAAAACACATTAAATATTACCAAATAATGTAAACACATTTATCTAAATATAATATTATTTGTGTAATTTGTGAGAAACAAAATCTTCTTAAAAAATTGATTCCAATAATTTTATTTTAGCTAAGCTTATTACTTAAATGAAATTTTATTTATTTGCATTATCCATTCATATTATTTGTCATTCACCATTTTAGCCATATTATTTGTCATTCACCATTTTAGCCATATTATTTGTCATTCACCATTTTAGCCATATTATTCGTTACATCGCATTATTCATCATTTACATTATTTTTTATTCTTTATTTTTATCATTTTATATGCATTATTTTCTTGTTGCATTGTTATTATTAATTACAAGAAAAATATTCAAAAATTAAAAAATTAAAAAATTTTAATATTACATTAAGGTATCTTAATTACGTTGAGATATATCTTAATATATAACAAGAAATATTTCTTGCTGCTCGAATTCATCGTAAAAAAAGTAAAATCAATTAGTTGGGCAATGGTCCGAATAAGGAATAACGAATAAAGAATTAAGTTTTATTTATGAAAAAAAAAAAAAAAAAATTATTAGAAGAACAATGTATTCGTCTTTCTTAATATTTTATTTACATTGAAATTCAATAATCTATATATATATATATATATATATATATATATATAATATACAAATATAAGTTTATATATGTAATAATATATAAATATAAGTGTCGTTTGAATATAATCTTGTTCTACACTCGTCAAAAAAATTATCGCAACACGTAATTAATATCAAAATTTAGCATAAATTCAAATAAGCGTATCTCCGCGAAAAATTGTCGTATTTCAAAAATTTTTTTTTTGTTTTAAAGGGTAAAGTCTCTAGTTTAAGGAACTTTCGTTCGATTTTGATTTTATTCTCTCCCCTTTTCTCCATCCCTTTAAAAGGAGGGACGTGTTTTTTTTTCAAAAAATTGCATTGTTTGACGAACTCTATGGAGTGTACTAAATTTTTTCGCAAATATCATCATAACTATCGTAAAATATGGACTTTTCTCTACAAATTTAAAAAAAAATTGAATACCGTACGATTTTTTTTCGCGAAGTTACAGGATATCAAAGTTACCTATGCATTTTTGCCTATATATTTAATTACCGCCAACATTAGCTTTACCCGATGGGCACTACGGGGAGGTTGCTGGTCGGATTTTGCCCATCGTGTGTGTGTGTGTGTGTGTGTTGGGGCAGAGATATATGTGTTCATATATAAAATTGTATATTTCTGCCTCGTCTTCGGATGACCTCTTGCAGGCGCTCACGCATATTAATGCAGGCTCTAATTGTGGCTTGCAGAATTTCGAACCATATTCGATGTAGGGCTGCTTCCAATTGCTGGAAATTGGTTGGAAGTCTTTCAAAATCATACAGCCATCTTCCCATAAAAGGTCATCCGAAGACGAGGCAGAAATATTACACTATTTTAAATACGAACATATATCCCTGCCCCAACACACACACACACACACACACACACACACACACACACACACACACACACACACACACACACGCCCGCACGATGGGCAAAATCCGACCAGTAACTTCCTCGTAGTGCCCATCGGATAATGCTAATGTTGGCGGTAATTGAATACATAGGCAAAAATGCATAGGTAACTTTGATATCCTGTAACTTCGCGAAAAAAAATCGTACGGTATTCAATTTTTTTTTAAATTTGTAGAGAAAAGTCTATATTTTACGATAGTTATGATGATATTTGCGAAAAAAATTTAGTACACTTCATAGAGTTCGTCAAACAATGCAATTTTTTGAAAAAAAAACACGTCCCTCCTTTTAAAGGGATGGAGAAAAGGGGAGAGAATAAAATCAAAATCGAACGAAAGTTCCTTAAACTAGAGACTTTACCCTTTAAAACAAAAAAAAATTTTTGAAATACGACAATTTTTCGCGGAGATACGCTTATTTGAATTTATGCTAAATTTTGATATTAATTACGTGTTGCGATAATTTTTTTGACGAGTATAGATAAACGAAACAATTTTTATTTAAAAAAAATTATTTTACATTCAATAATAAAACTTGATTCTTTATTCCTTATATTTAGAAAATTGACCAACTCATCTGCTGCTAATGCCTAATTATATTCTTACCTTTGTGTTTGAGTTTTTTTTTTCCTTTATTGATGTCAGTTTGCTTGCATGGAGATTTTGGAAGGGATGAAATTATTGCTTCATCTGCTTTAGACTCTTCACTGTCGTCATTACAGCTTGATTTATATGTTTTAGCAGCTCTGAATTTTCGCGATTTTTTCAAAAATTTGTCTTCGTCAGAGCATGTATTTACATCTGATAACTACTCGGCTAGCTTTAATTTGGTTCGTGCCACTGCATATAGTCACCTAAAAAATATATTGTTATAAGCATCGCCATTTGTCGTAACAGTAAACAAAATCAAAATATGTATATATGCTACATATAGAAAATAAATCACAAAAAAATAAAAAATATTACATGTTGCAAAAATTTTTATAATAGGATGCTCCTCCCAAGTTGATTGAGGTTCTTTCATACATTTTACTGCTTTGTCGTATTTATTGTAAGTTATGTAACAATTAAGCCATTTAGCTCTTTTTAAATCACTGGTAAACCAAGTCGTGGATATTATTTGAAGTTCATTTTTGAATTCAACAACTAGATATGTTTTATTCTTGTCGGTCATTCTGTGTAGAAATGAATCAGATTTTAACCGTTGGAATGCATCAGAGGAAAAACGGCAAATTTCTCATTTTTGTTTGGCAATTTAACATATTTTTTAACGATGTTTTGAAGTGGCCATGATTTCAAATCAGATAAAGAATGAACAGAATATCAAGCAAGGGGAAGATGAACAGAGAACATTAAACAGATCTTCCTTTTCCAAGAATTCGTGACCAATAATTACAGGAACATTCTGTTTTGTGCAATAAGCCATATTTTCTATACAGACAATTGCGCCACAACTTAAGGGGATCCTAGTCGGATGGTCGAATTCCGATAGGTTAGCACCACACATATCCAAACATATACACGTATACACATATACACACGATAGGTTAGCACCCCACATATCCAACATATGCACGTATGCACACATATGCGTGAAAATGTTTTTAATATATAACTTTTTTATTAGACTTGCAATCTCACTTTTTATTGTTTACTAATATTTCTTCATGTTAACCCTATCGCGTATACTATATTTTATGCACAGATAAACTGCAGAACTATTTTTATTAAATAAGTATTGTTACGAACTGACATGAAAGAAGCCGATAACAAAACTGTAATTTTTGATTTTTATATGATTTATATATGGAATTATAGCTAACGCGGTCCGTTTTTATAAGTACTTTAATCGTGGAAAAGGATTTATTGATCTGTATAGTCAATAAAAAGATATCCCAAAATAATAAAGTTGGTTCTGCCGTACCGACAGAACTAACTTTAGGATCCGACTAGGATCCCCTTAAGGGGATCCTAGTCGGATGGCCGAACTCCGACAGATTTGCGCCCTCATCTGAGTGGAACTAAAATTGTCGATCTGCCATACCGACAGCGTTATGCATGTTACAGGGCAATAAAAAAAGCGAATAAAAATTGTGTTCGATATATTGAAAAGACAACATCATATATTTCTATTATTCTATCGCTTCGCACGCATATCAAAAAGTATCGAAGCGAAGCGCATAGATAACAGTATATTATATGTGTGTCTGCCTTTATTACATGTTCATCCATACAGCACCAAAGCTTTCAGTAACATTTCAGAAACGTTGCAATATTGCAAGTTGCAATGTAATATTGCAGAGATATTACAGAGACGTGCAATTGCAATATTTCACCGAAATAATTCAACAATATTGCAGAGATATTACAGAGACGTGCAATTGCAATATTTCACCGAAATGATTCAACAACGTTGCAGAAACATAATCTTTTTGCGCGCCTGCGTAAACGGCGCATTGTATATATTAGGTTTTAATAACATTCGTGGCGCGCGCAATTAACATATCACGCGTGTACGCGTGCACCGTACATGTACATTTTTGTGTGAAGTATCGTTGTGCGACTGGCGACACATTATTATCGCTGTAAAACGTGTGTTTATAACGAATAAAATTCTGAAAAGATAAAAAAGATAAATAAAAATATCACATTTATTTTTCTTTTATTCAATTATTGTTTTATGTAAAACGTTATTGTTTGAAGGCCCAATTATGTTTTAGGTTATAGAAGACGTGGCTCTTATAACTACTTCTTTATTTATAAGAAATTGAGAATAGTGGAAAGGAAAAGGGATCCAAAAGATCTATACAGAAAAAGAAGGTATATAGTAAAAATATCACATATTATTTTTTTACCCAATATTGAGTGCTTTCTGACAACGAACACGCAGTGATATACACTTGAATCTGTGACACAGTCTTACATAGTCTTTTATGTAAAAATTATAAATTATTAGCTTATTTATAAATATATTGATTTAATTATGTAAATTACATAAAAGTCTTAAAATTTTACTTTTAACAAAATTTATAAGTTTTATTTATTAATAAAATAATATTTTTATTTCCTATCGCAATATTATTCTGTTGAGAAATAAAAGTGGCCTAGTATAAATGTCTAAAAATGTTGGTATTTGTTGTGCTAGAATTGGAAAGCACTAGTGTGCATATTGTATTACATAATATCTGGTGTATATTGCCTGAAAGCATTCATAATTGTTTTACCTCCCAGATAGCACAAGTGATCATTATAAGCTCAACTTTATGAATTCATATGTAATCTGTTCAAAATGAGCTCAAAAAGGATTCAATATTCTAATGGAGCATAAAATGAATTCTATATGTATTCAAAAAAGGATTTAGAATTGATGACATAAAAATGAATTCGCTGTGCTATCTGGGCTATAATGTTATTGCATCGCTGTGGTCAAGACTGTGCTACGAATGCTTCAAAACATTATTCTACCTTTATTTTCATAAAATGTAGAAGATAGAATAATGTTTTAAAGCATTTGTAGTACAGTTTGCACCACAGCTTTAAAGATCCATTAAATTAGATTAAATTTATCGTATGAAAAAATAGGCATTTTTGCATATAACTTAAATATTTTTAAATAATCACAATACACACATTAACATTTTCTTTCCAATTTTTTACAGGAGAGTATTGTTTGTGTATATATATATATATATAAATTATTCTAAATTATTTAAAAATATGTATAGTGCACAAAAAAAAATTTTTATATTTCTAAACGTCACATTCGGCGAATTATTGCAAATGAAACTGCAATTGATATTGCAGGATCTTCCACACAAATCAATGAATTAATTGCTGTTAATACGTTTGATGAAAGAAATGATATAGATCTCAATGAAAATACAGAACAAAGAATTATTACATACTGATCAGCTTCATATAATAATACTCATTGTCAACATAAAAATAATAATGTAGAAAATAATAATGTAGAAAAATATAATGATAATAGATCTCAGAGTCCGAATATTGATATAAATAACAGCAATAACAATAATGACGAAGCATTTAGAAATGCTATAGCTGCATGGAGTTTAAAATATAATATTCGCCACAATGCATGTAATGCATTGATAAAGATTTTACAGAAACACACATCCTGTAAATTCTTTAGAGATGCGCGAACGTTGTTGAAAACTCCACGACAAACAGAAATTTCAAAAATATCTGGAGGCGAATTTTTTTATTGGAGTCTAAGTAACGTAATTAGAAGCATGTTATTAAAATGTAATTTTGAACACATTTATTTACTATTAAATATTGATGGTCTTCCTATATCCAAATCGTCAAACGCGTCTTTATGGCCTATTTTAATTTCAAATACAATGCAAAATGATGTGTATATTGTTGGTGCATATTTTGGACATAAGAAACCTGAAGATTCAAATGTTTTTTTACAACCTTTAGTAGATGAATTAATACATTTCATAAATGAGGGTTATTTTTATAATAATAGCGTAATAAAAATTAGTTTATTTGCTTTAATTTGTGACGTACCAGCAAAATCTTTCATATTATATACAAAAGGCCATACTGGTTTTCATAGCTGTACTAAATGCATTATTAAAGGAGAATATATAAAAAGTAGAATTTGCTTTCCAAATAGAAAATTATACCCTTTGAGAACTGATGAACTATTTAGTATGAATGCTTATAAAAATTTTCAAATTGGTTATAGTGTTTTAAATAATGTTCCAGGATTTTTACCTATTAGTAGTACTCCGTTAGATTATATGCATCTTATATGTTTAGGCGTTGTAAAAAAAATGATTCTTCTTTGGATAAAGGGACCGTTGAGTGTGCGTTTAAATAGGAGAGCAATAAATAAAATATCACATCTACTGCTGTTAATTAAAAGTTCAACACCAAAAGAGTTTGTTAGAAAACCAAGATCCATTAGCGATATTAAACATTGGAAAGCAGTAGAATTTAGAAATTTTCTTTTATATACAGGACCTACAGTATTATGTCATATATTAAAAAAAGATATATATTATCATTTTCTCACACTGCATGCAGCTATGACAATTATTACATGTCCAAATTTATGCCAAGGATATTTTTTAAATTTTGCAGAAGCATTACTTAATAATTTTGTCACATCTTTCCAAGTATTATATGGTGCAGAATACATTTCACATAATGTTCACAATTTATTACATTTGTGTTCTGACGTTAGAAAATTTGGTCCAGTAGATAATTTCAGCGCTTTTCGCTTTGAAAATTTTATGTCCTCTATTAAAAAACAATTAAGAAAAAATGAAAAGCCTTTACAGCAATTAGTAAAAAGATACAAAGAAGCTGAATCGTTATTAAAGAGTAATTATAATAGTAAAAAGTTATATTTATGTAAGTACTTGCACGAAGATGGACCAATATGTGATAATTATGATATTAAATCGCAATATGTGCAAATATCTAATGACAAATTTTATATAAATTGTAAAAGTTTTGCAAATAATTACTGTATTATAAAAAATGGAATATGTATTCAAATTTTAAACATAATCGAAGATACAAATAATAATATATTTTTCATTGGTAGAAAGCTTACATATGTGAAAGATGTGTACGATAAACCTTGTGAATCAAGTCAATTTGGCATTAAAGTGATGACTATAGAAAACGATAACAATTTACATTCTTGGCCAATTACAGACTTACTATATAAAGTGTGGAAAATTAAATGTGGAAATGATTCAAACACATTTGCAATATTTCCCTTAAAGCATGTAGTTTAATATAATGTTTTGTGTTTTTTGTAATATTTTCTGTTATTAAAATTTTTGTTGTGTCTTAAAATATTTCTTTTTGTGTTTTAAAATATTTCTTTTTGTTTTTTTTAAATATTTCTTGTAACATATCTTTATATACACAAATACAATGTTTTTTATACGCTGTCAGAAGAAGATGGATTGCAACTTATACCGGCAGTATGGTTTAACGCAGATAAGCAAACATGCATTTGGCCGAGTCATTATAAAACAAAATTACGCATTAATAAAGCAATAATAAAACAAGAAACACCACAAAATGAATCGGATTGGGAAGAATTAACTATAAAAAGAATTTTTGGCGTAGCAGGTAAATTAATTACAGCACATAATCTCACGCGCATACATGTATATATTATATGTGTGTATGTATACCTATATATTATTTATCATAATTTTTATAGTATGTATATATTATTTATCATAATGTTTTATTTTACAGAAACTTATGAAAAGGGAATCGAAAAATTAGTTACTGCCCAAGACACATCTAATGTAGAAAACAATCAAGTATCATCTAATGAGTTACGAGAAAGAAAAAAACAAAAACGACGTATTAATGCAAAAAGAAATATTAGTTCATCTTCTTCAGAAGAGGATAAAGAAAATCGACAAATCCAAAATAAAAAACAATTACCTTCTCTTCCGAAATTACAAGATTTTGCATTAGTAAATACAGTTGTGGAAAATATTGTGCAAGACGCAAGTACGTCTAAGGATATACACGAAGGAACTTCTATTAATAAAACAAATAGCAATGGTAAATAGAAACTATAAACACTTATTTAATATTCGTAAATAATCTATACTAACATTTGTATTATCATTTTTGTATCTCTCTCTCTCCCTCTTTTTGTATACAGATGTGTACAGGCAATGCATTGCAAGCGATTCAGGATTAATTGTTGAAAAAACTATTAATGTTGATGAAGAAAACTATGTTTCTAATGCTACGTATTTTGTTAATTTCAAAACTTTTATGTTAAAATAAAAATGATGTAGTTTATGTACACGGCAACAGAAATATTTTAACATACGAATTTATGCGCATAACAGTATATCGGAACACACATATTTCCTTTTATGCATTTGACATATACATACAAAGAAAATGTATATATGTTCCAATATGTACATATATAAATTCGTGTTAAGACATTTCTATTGCCGAGCATACAATACTTAAAAGCATATATACATATATACATATTTACACACACAATACTGTTAACTACATAATAAATTTATTAAGTTAATTAATATCCTTTCAGACTTCAAGAAGCAAATTTTATATAAACTAAATAAAGTTTTATATAAATTGGACTTAATGCAAAATAAAATGAATTTGCTTGAAGAGAAAATGTTATTTCCAGTTAATGTACACGAAGAATTTATTAATGTTCAATTACCAATATCATTATATGAAGATTTACTATTATTTGAAGAGCAGCTGAGTGAAGAAAGATTTAAGAACAAAGTAGTAAGTCTATTTTTTTCTACTATTAGCATAATTATATACCGAGGTAGAGACAAATGTACACAGACAACAACTTTACTAGTGTAAAATCACGCAAATAGCTATAAGTATAACTCGATCATATCAGTCATATATATATATATATATATATATATATATATATATATAGAGTTACAAACATATATAATAATGAAACACACACACACGATTAAATCTTTTTATCCATATTGATGATTAATAAATTTATTAAAACATTTACACGATGCTTTTTTACTAGCATGCTTATTTTAAACCAGATATTCTTTCTTTTAAAGTTGAAATATTTTAACTTGACATGCTAGTTAGATAAAAAAATGCTATATTTAAAAATACACAATGCTTTTTCACCAGCTAGCACACTAAGCATGCTAGTAGCTAGTAAAAAAAGGATTATGTAAACCACGCTTAAGAGTTACTTACTAAGGCTGCGTTTCTTATTGCCAATACTGAAAATATATAGTATATGTAACATAAATAAATTTTCAGTACTAAAACTGAATTTTTAAACGCAACTTAAATATCACATTCTGACATTAAATTCTGACATTTTTCATATATTTCGTTATATATATTATGTAACTATGACTAGCATATATAATCGGCTCATAAAGGATGTAACTATTAATATTATTACGCATAACGCGAATTTACACCAGTAAAGTTGCTGTTATGTACATCTGTCTATTTGGGTATGTATATATTATATATTCTGTATAATATTTTATCATTAAGTAATACAAAGTCTGTATTATTTACATTATATTTTTTCAGATTAATATTTTGAAATTAGTGGGTGGAAACAATCCACATGTTATGATACAACATGCTAAAGAAGCTACTAACAAATACTTTTGCTCAACAATTCAGTTGGGCTGGCAAGAAGGCTAAACGTAGTTTTAAAGATTTGAGGCTAGCAAATGTAATCATACGTAAATTCATTTCATAATATAATTGTACAATTGGTATTTTTAATATATTGAATCGTACATTTTTTGTATTATAGAAGCTGTTCGTACAGTACACAACCAAATTACTGATACAGAAATTGGTGATTCTATAGCAAAATGGCTTACTCAAGGTATTTTAAGAGCTCAAAGAGAAAAGTATGTTTATTGTTTATAACCGAATATCATGAATTATTTATTATTTCTTGTTTAAATTAAATATGATTAATATAATTACTTATACATTTTTAGGGTTACGTGCGCATAATCTCGCGGATAAACGATTGGAGGAAAATAATATTAATATAAAATATTAATATATACAGGATAGCCTACATAAAGTGTTACAAACTATTTTCTCCGTCACTGCTAGATATATTAACTTTAATTTTTTTTAATTAAATGGGACAAGGTGCTAGAAAATTTGATGAATAAAAAAAATGTCGGGAGTCTTTAAACAGCAAAAGGGGGGCTCCCCGTTTGTTTCTTAAAGGCTCCTGACATTTTCTTTATCCATCAATTTTCTTGTTCCATTTAATTAAAAAAAATTCAAGTTAGTATCTCCAGCAGTGACAGAGAAAACAGTTTGTAACACTTTATGTGGGCCACCCTGTATATATACATACATATACATATATATATATATATATATATATATATATATATTATATATATAAAATACAATAATATATTATACTACAATAATAGCAAAAATAATTATTAAGTGCAATTAATATGTATTAATATAACGTTGCGTTATTAAATAAGAAAACTTTTGTTGTGATATATATATATAGTACAATAACAAAAAAAATTATAAGTGCAATTCATATGCATTAAATATGTAACGTATTAAATAAGTTGCGTATTTAATAAGAAAAATTTATTGTGATATATATAGTACAATAGATGATATATATAGTACAATATAACAAAATAAAACAAAAATAAAATTTATTAAGTGCAATTAAATATATGTAACATTGTGTATTAAATAAGAAAAATATTAAAATATATATATATCTTTCACTGTAACGTTAATATGTTATTGTAATCTTTCTGAGGACACACATTTTAATGTTACTGCAATGTTTTATTGCAATGTTTCTGAGAGCACACATTTTAATGTTACTGCAATGTTTTATTGCAATGTTTCTGAGAGCACACATTTCTATATTGCTGCAATGTTTCTTGCAAATGTTTCCCAGGGCGGACATTTCAACGTTGCCGCAATCTTGCAACAACATTGCAGAGATATTTCGCAACTTCCATGCAATATTACAATGTTTCAGTGTAATGTTTATGCAATGTTTCTGTAATCTTTCGGTGCTGTATGGGTCAACACAATTGTTCATATGTGTGAGCGTATTGCGCTTATAAATATATATTACATATATGTAGTTATATTTATATAAATACTTATTTATATAATCAAACATATATATGTTTATATAAATAATACATTATTATTCCCAGCAAACACACGCATGTAACTGATATTTCCCGTTATATAACCAGAAAGTATCTGGAAAGTATCATTGATATGTATAACTGATTTATGTATATAATACATAAATGTGCTTTTGCTTTACATTTCATATATGTAAAAATAGCATATAAAAGATACATAATTATACTTTTATCTGATACGTATCATTATCTGTGAAACGATATTATGTAGTATAGTAGCATGATTATGTAACATAAATATAATATTTACATTATATCTCTATAGATATATATCTCTGATATATCAGAGAAGTACTTTTGTTATAACATGATGTATCATAGTTACATAGTTACATAATAAGTAACATATATGTATATTACATGTACTGCTAAATGTCAGCAACAAAAGTACTTCTCTGATATATCAGAAATATATCTATATAATGTAAATATTATATTTATGTTACATAATCATGCTACTATACTACATAATATCATTTCACAGATAATGATACGTATCAGATAGTAGTATAATTATGTATCTTTTATAAATGCTATTTTTACATATATATTAAAATTTGCAAAAGCACATTTATGTATTATATACATAAATTAGTTTCATATCAATGATACTTTCCAGATACTTTCTGGTTATATAACGGGAAATATCAGTTACATGTGTGTTTGCTGGGTATTATACATCATGTTATAACTCTGAGAGATATACATATGTTACATCTCTGTGTTTGTTGGGTTATATAATCGTCGATTATATCAATTGGAAAAAATTGAACTGTATTAGATTGTAATTTACTAGAAAGTTACATTATAATATCCAGTTATATATACATATATGTATTATACACATACATCTGTATGCGTCATATATTTCTTATATTTACATACATACATAATACGTATACATATATATTGTATATATATATATATATTTATTTATTTATTTCTATTCTTAGGCTGCCTGATAAAAAAAAACATGTCTCGAAATTCTCGAGCTCGCTTGAAAACAGACATTTTTTCGTATAAACGTTTGAAATGGATTGAGTCGTAAATCTTATTTATAAGATTAAAAAGTGACCCAAGTGTGACAACCGCGCATCGAGAGCACGTGCCAATCACGAGTTTCTCGTCCAGCTCGCGCGTACGGGGTACGCCACGATCTCCCCTCTACCCCCACCACTACGACTTGACGTGTGCGAACCGAAAGGAAAGCCGAAAGCAAAGATGCCAGTTCGTGTACGCTGGCAGCCGCATGTGTCGCCGCTTCGACTAGAGGAAGACAGATACATTTTCTGTTTCCCTTTTTCCGAGCCGACGGACTGTAAAGCCCGTTTCACGCTATTACGCCATCCCCACCACACGCGGCTGCCTGCTGCCAGCGTACACGAACTGGCATCTTTGGCCGAAAGTGAAATCAGTGATCTCTTAGCCGTCGCCTGTCGCCTGTCGCCTGTCGCTCGTCGCCCGTCGCCCGGAAGCAGAACCGAAAAACGAGATGGGGAGACGTAAGTAAATCATTACGCTTTATAAATTATAGGCTGTGGTAAAAGCTACGCTATGAATGCTTCGAAAAAAACATTCTATCTTTCTTTATTCTTCTTGAATGTAGAACAAAATAGATGTTTCAAAGGGTACTTTTTCCGATTCACGTATAATGCACATGAAGCAACAGAAACTCTATATGTGTGACGTGACTAGATTTTTTGTCACTTCTTGCGCATCATGCGTGAATCGGAAAGTACCCAAACCATTTGTAATGCAGTCTTGACCGTAGCCATTGAATGTATGCATTTTCTATTTCTTCTCTCTCTCTCTCTCTCTCTCTCTCTCATTTCCTAATAATAAAATAAATGTTATAATATATCTTTCATTGCAGCTCGAAGCGAAGGCAGCATACCAGCCCGTGTGGAAATTTATCCGGACGTCCCATATTCAATACTGGCCCCGTATAGGCATTATTAAGGCATCCAAAATAAGGGCTTGCCAAACTCAAGCCCATTTAGGGCCTAGTTAAGACCTAGTTTTCATTTTTTTAAAATGTAATTTTGATTTGTATGCTTAGAGCCGGTCTGAATAGGTTAGGTAATGTTTTCCTCAAGAACTGGGCTCTCTGTAAGAGTTATAGTTGGACATACTTAAATTAAAATGTCTTGAGGAAAACATTGATGATCTAATCAGATCAGAAAAAGACTCTAAGCATACAAATAAAAATAATATAAAAAAAAAATAAAAAACTAGGTCTTAACTAGGCCCTAAATGGGCTTAAATTTGGCAAGCCCTTATTTTGGATGCCTTAGTAATGCCCATACAGGGCCAACTTAGTAATGCCCATACAGGGCCAATAATGTACTTGCAAAGTATGAAATTTTTAAAACACAAATGTTTAAGGCTGTATATTGTAAATTAAATATTAAAAAGACTTAAAGAGCCGTACATAAATTTTTATTATTATTGTATATATAACTAATATAAGATATAATATAACTAAACTATAAAAGGATCATTAAAAATATATTTAATAAACAATTTCTTACTATTTTAAAATGCTTTTATTGTACTATATGTTATCGTTTTAACAATTTATGAGCTTCTTGATTAAAAAATATGGTTTCTGACATTGACCTGACATTTAAAAAAAAATATTTGTATATCCATTTCGAAATTTTCTTACTTTTCTTAAACTGAATTTGTTTCTTAAGATAATTTTTGAAAAATTATATATTTGTGCTGGTTATGACATATGCAGATATAACACTTATATTAAATTAAAAAGTAGTCTACCACGTAAGGCAGTTGGCTCACGATCCAGAGGTCCCGAGTTCGAGTCCCACCCAAGGTAAGTGTGTTTTTCAAATACGAGAAAACATTTAATCCATTATAAAACGCCTAATTTTCAGATAGAATCATTATATAAGTTGTATGTAGTTAAAAAGCAAGTTAAAAAATTTCGAAATGGATATATGAATATATCTTTTTTGGCCCAAGCCAAAATTTGTACGCCCATATTGGCCCAAGTTTGGAAAGCAATAAGGGCCCTAGATAAAAGAGCGTGACATCTCGAGATTGGGCCAAGATGGGCGTCCTAACTCGGGCCTCAAATAAAGTTAGGAAACCTTTATAGGGCCCGGTTATAGCCTATATAAAATTTCCACACGGGAGGGCGAAAGGCGGTGTCGACGACATCGCCACGACCGAGCCCGACGCCGAAGCCCAGGCCGAGTCCGGCACCCAGGGCGAGTCCGATGCCGAAGAGGACGACGCCGACGCCGACCCCGGCACCGATGATGATGCCGCCGCCGACCCCGGCACCGACGGCGATGCTAACGCGGACCCCAGCATCGATGACGATGCCGCCGCCGACCCCGGCACCGACGGCGATGCTAACGCCGACCCCAGCATCGATGACGATGCCGACGCCGACCCCGGCACCGACGGCGATATCGACCGCACCGGAGCAAAACGTAAAAAAGTTTTATAATATTTTGTAAAGTCTATGTTTGCCTATAAAAACAATGAAGTAGTTGAAACTGTATTACATTTATTAGTCTTTTTCTACATATAAAATTTTGCAGAAATACACTTTTTTCTCAGCGATGCAAGATGTCAGATAGTAGATACTATTATTGTAAACATCGATACATTATCATTTAAAAAAAAGTTATTGGAAATAAAATTTACAAAAATTAATTTTATTTTTATAGAAACTAAAAAAACAATGCTGATTTTTACATTGATTGTATCTGACAGCTTGCATCGCTAAGAAAAATTTATAACTTTGCAGAATTTATACATAGAAAAAGATTATGCAGTACTCTGCGTTGATACCACTGCTT
>NW_028141164.1:16591834-16645347 GCF_030444845.1 Prenolepis imparis
ATGGAGTATATACGAAAGCTAATACTTTAGCATTAATATCACGCAATGGAAATATTGTTAATGCTTTTTATAATCCGAAAGCTGCCCAAAAAATAAAAGATTTAATTAAAAATTTACCATTATGGACTGGCATTATGCGTCCTTATTTTAAAGCGGGAATGGAAATTGCAACGTCTTCTTCGGTGGAATCAATTTTCGCTGAATATAAAAGTAGACTTTTTAAGGGTTGTATTCCAATGAGAGTGGACAAATTAGTGATCAGTCATTTGCATTATCTTGACGGCAGATTGCGTTTAGATTTTGCTGCAGAGCAAGAATCTAAAATTTCTGCCAAACAGAATTTACAGAAATCTACATCGTCTGATTCTATCAATGACGTATCATTCCTACATTCAACGTCGATTTATGAAAATACAAATAAATCTATGACATCTACCACAAAAAATTCCGATGATAATGAAAAAGCCTATGTAATATCGGATTTATCTGAAAATTCGGATAATGATAATAAGGAAGCACATGTCATATCGGATTTATCTGAAATTTCGGATAATGATAATAAGGAAGCACATGTCATATCGGATTTATCTGAAATTTCGGATAATTCCTTAAATTATAAAGAAAATTGGATGGGCTTAATAAATAAAAATACCAAAAAGTATAGCACCATTAAAAGAAAAACATATTTAGATAAATGTCCCGAATGGGACAGTGTTGAATCGAACAATGCAATTATGATACCGGTAATAAAAAATGGAAATTTATGCCAACCGGTAAAATTGCAAGGAGCAAATATAATGGTTCGAAATACATGTGCTTTCGATGCTCTCCTTCACATTACAGTACACATGATAGGTATGCATGTGCAATATAAAAATAAATTACTAAGAATTGACGATCGCTTTTTGCAATTGGCATTAAAAATTGCATCTACAGGAAAAATCTGTAAAAACGAATATGCAGAAAGGGCCTCTTTTCTTATTGAAACAACATTATTTCAATCATCGAAATATACCAGACGCTTCAATTCTTTAGATGCGATGTGCAACGCTGCTCATTTAGCAGAGTATACTTTCGTCGCTCTACCAAGTTTTATAAGAAATAAAACATGCAAAGTATGCAATGTTTCGAACGAAAGAAAATTTCCAGCTATGAGCATAAATGTTGACATATTATTGAATAGAGGCCTCCAAGATATTCAAGATTCTCTGAATGACACACTGACATTCAAACAAACATGTATCAAATGCAATAATCCATGCGATATATATGAAACTTATGGACCACAAATTATGATTGATACAAGTATTTTAACAGACAGCAATTATTTAAAAACTGTTAAAATAAAATCAAATATATACAATTTAGATAATATTGCCAAAAATATTATTATAGCGAATAATAAATATGTACTTAGAGGCGTTATAAATTATTTGAACGATATGCGTTACTATGTCGCTTTGTTATTTACAGGAGCTTCTTGGTACGAATACGACGACCTAAAATCGAAACGAATAGAAATATCACCGACCAACTACGCAATTACGCCGCATGTACTATTATATGTTCAATAAAATAAGTATATAATATAACCTCTTATAATAAATATTCTAACCTATTATATTATATTATATAAAATTATATATTATAAAATATTTAACCTATTTAAAATTTTAAAATTTGTTAAATAAACACAAAAAAATATAAACAAATAAAACACAAAAAAATTTTTAAATAAAACAAAACAATTTTTTTAAATAATATAAAATAAAAAAACAAAAAAACAAAAAAAACAAAAAAACAAAACAAAACAAAACAAAAAAACAAAAAGAGGAACCATAATCTCGTCACGTCCACGCCGTGGTTCTGGGTTATGCTAAGAACGAGACAAAAATTATTTAAACAATACGCTTTTATAATGATAAATTATTCTGAAAATGCATAAAGTTGTATTACAAAGTCAATTTGTGTATATACGTTTGGCGTTTTGGGCAATCTAATTTGTGATTAAAATGTGCGTTTTTCACAAATATTCAGATAATTCTTCCAAATAAAAAATTTATTAATTGTTTTAAATATCAGAACTCTTTAGAAATGTATTGTATATGGCAAATACTATACGAGAACTACTTTAGAATAAGCAGAACTCTTGAAAATCGACTGGAGTCTCACCTTTAAAGTCGAAAAAATGCATTCTTCGATCAAAATAATTAGTTACAAAAATTTCTAATTGTTTTAATTATCAGAACTCTTTGGAAAGGCAATGTACATGCCCAGAACTATATGAGAACTGCTTTAGAATAAGCAGAACTCTTGAAAATCGATTAGCATCTCACCTTTAGACTCGAAAATATGCATTTTTCGGGGAAAATAATTGTTTAACAAATTTTTTTATTGTTTTAATTATCAGAACTCTTTGGAAATGTAATGTACATGCCCAGAACTATATGAGAACTGCTTTAAATGAATCAGAACTCTTGAAAATCAACTGGCGTCTCACCTTTAATGTCGAAAAAATACATTTTTCGGTCAAAATAATTATTTAAATAAATTTCTATGTGTTTAAATTATCAGAACTCCTTAGAAATGTAATGTACATGCCCAGAACTATATGAGAACTTCTTTAGAATAAGCAGAACTCTTGAAAATCGACTAGCGTCTCACCTTTAGACTCGAAAATATGCATTTTTCGGGGAAAATAATTGTTTAACAAATTTTTTTATTGTTTTAATTATCAGAACTCTTTGGAAATGTAATGTACATGCCCAGAACTATATGAGAACTGCTTTAAATAAAGCAGAACTCTTGAAAATCGACTGGCGTCTCACCTTTAGACTCGAAAATATGCATTTTTCGGGGAAAATAATTGTTTAACAAATTTTTTTATTGTTTTAATTATCAGAACTCTTTGGAAAAGTAATGTACATGCCCAGAACTATATGAGAACTGCTTTAAATAAAGCAGAACTCTTGAAAATCGACTGGCGTCTCACCTTTAAAGTTGAAAAATGCATTTTTCGGTCAAAATAATTTGTTAAAAAAATTTCTAATTGTTTTAATTATCAGAACTCTTTGGAAAGGCAATGTACATGCCCAGAATTATATGAGATCTGCTTTAGAATAAGCAGAACTCTTGAAAATCGACTGGCGTCTCACCTTTAGGCTCGAAAATATGCATTTTTCGGGCAAAATAATTGTTTAACAAATTTTTTAATTGTTTTAATTATCAGAACTCTTTGGAAATGTAATGTACATGTCCAGAACTATATGAGAACTGCTTTAAATGAATCAGAACTCTTGAAAATCGACTGGCGTCTCACCTTTAAAATCGAAAAAATGCATTTTTCGGTCAAAATAATTAGTTAAAAAAATTTCTAATTCTTTTAATTATCAGAACTCTTTGGAAAGGCAATGTACATGCCCAGAACTATATGAGAACTGCTTTAGAATAAGCAGAACACTTGAAAATCGACTGGCGTCTCACCTTTAGGCTCGAAAATATGCATTTTTCGGGCAAAATAATTGTTTAACAAATTTTTTAATTGTTTTAATTATCAGAACTCTTTGGAAATGTAATGTGCATGCCTAGAACTATATGAGAACTGCTTTAAGTGAATCAGAACTCTTGAAAATCGACTGGCGTCTCACCTTTAATGTCGAAAAAATGCATTTTTCGGTCAAAATAATTAGTTAAAAAAATTTCTAATTGTTTTAATTATCAGAACTCTTTGGAAAGGCAATGTACATGCCCAGAACTATACGAGAACTGCTTTAGAATAAGCAGAACTCTCGAAAATCGACTGGCATCTCACCTCGACATCTGTAGCTATTGGTATCCGGTTGTCTTTATTTTTGTTTAATTAGTGTTTTTTGCTTTTAAAAGGTAGAACTCTTCTTAGAACTCATGTAGAACTATAGATCTTTTCATTTCTGATAATTACTGATAAGGAAAACGCCATAGGACAAAGTGAGACGCTGCTTGAACTTGGCGTCTCAGTTTGTCCGAATCGATTTTTTTGCTTTAGTGGCCAGAACTATTTGTTTAAACTATCAGGAACTCTAGAACTATTGTAAATAAAGCCAGAACTCTCATTTATTTATGAGTTTCCACAAAATGAGATGCCAACTTCACACACACAGATAAATGTACTAGTAATATGACTAAAGTTGGTCGTATTCTCATCGCACATTTAAAGTGCTTCTAACTTATAGGTACATTTATGATTACCATGTTGTAATGTATTGCTTATTACACGCTTACAACACTCTGATTGGCCAATATATCAAATAGTTCATTATGCGTTCCGCAATGTATGTATGTATATGTGTATATATATATATATATATATATATATATATATATATATTGTGACGACTTTTTCTTCCAACTCGACGAAAAGTCGAAAGAACGGAGCGGGGCCGTCAGCAAAACAAAGAGATTTTAATTTTACACGCGGCGAGAACTAAGATCTTGGTCGTTCCGCGCGTGCAGCAGCAGAACGCCAGTCGTGATATCCGCGAGATACTAAAGTTTTGGGCGCCAGACGCGGTTTTTCACGCGTCAGTCCACTAATCACTAAACGAAACGAAATCTAGGCCGAGAATCCCGCTACGGGCTGACTAGCTCGCCTAACGGCAGAGGGGCAGGGTGTGGTTGCCGAAATTACGCTACCGAAGAGATGTTGCAATCTTTTCGCGAAGTTACGGACACAGAACGGACAACACGGACGTTTAATCAGACAATACGAAAGAAACGAGATAACGCAAATTAGCGGAAGAAATAATAGTAATAAATTTTATTGTAAACAAAGAAAAATAAAAACAAATGTAAGAGAAAAATATAATAGCGTATTGTAATAAAAGAAAAATTTAATATAACAAAATATAATTAAAGACTATAATAATAATGAAAAGAAGATAATCACAAGAGGTAATGTAAAAGACACAGTAAGCCAAAAATTGATACAAAAGAAAGTACTTCGAACGATCGAACACAGAATTGCAATCGCGACAAGCTCAAGTCCGAGATCAGCGCGTCGATATAATAGAAGAATACTTTACGATGTAATAGCCGCGACAATACAGATAGTCATTCAAAATCTGACTTGTAATTCGCGAACGTTCGAAAGATCGGATCAGCGGTGAGACTGGAGAGTAATACAATAGATGGAATAATTCACTTTTCATGATCCGACGGGCGAAATTCACAGGCAAATCGCGGGCGCCCGGGATTTTCCACGCTCTTTCTCTCTCACTCACACGCTCGGTTGCTCTCGCTCTCTCGCGCGTACTCTCTCTTACACTCTCGCCGGTTGTTGCGAAATACGCTCTCACTCTATTGATTTCAGACTCCTCGCGACGGAGTTAACATCAGGACGATGTCCGGACATAGCCGGGTAACCTATACAATGACGATAAGCAACAGTAATTCACAATAGACTAGGTTATAAAAAGGCGCGACAACCATGTAATACGAGACGCGACATATATGACCGAATCCCAGAGAGACAAAGATTCCGCGTTAATATTATCCACGTGCCCGAATTCGCAACAGTACTCGACGTCAACGTCGATCGCTCTTACACCAAGTATTTTCCCGGAAAAAGGCAGAGCCCACGCGACAAAATTTCCTAATCTCTCTCTCTCTCTCTCTCTCTCTCTCTCTCTCTCTCTCTCTCTCTCTCTCTCTCTCTCTCTCTCTCTCTCTTTTTTTTTTCTGAGAGAAGACGTGTCAAACATCGCTCTGCAAAAGTGATAACTTTTAAGTGATTATATAGTGAGGGAGAGTGGCGAAAAAGTATTGAAGTAATAGTTGCATAGACCGGGAATAGACATGAGTGTTATCTAACAGGAATATGCTGATTTGTGAGCGTGAGAGTTATATTTCTTGTATGAGGCATCGAGATTTCACGCGACAGGTAGACATTAAAGGTGGACACAAAGCGCTGACGTGTGAATTTGGACAAAGGTAATTGACCGCCTATGCTGGTATTAACAGCTTCGGCCGGTAATTATCGATATGAACGATGAATATGACGAGTATCGATGCTCGGCATGTAAGAAGGCAATAAAAAATCAGATTGTTGCATGCAAATCTTGTATTAAACTGTTTTATCATCCAGGATGTACAAGTAAACATAAAATTTATGATAGAAATCGCGAACTGGTGTCGTGTCCTGGCCCATTTGAGAAATTTACAATTGAAAGTGAAGCAGATATGAAGAAGGCACCGACAGCAGCGGGGAGCAGCAGGGAAAGACAAGGATCTACAGGATCTACGGGTTCGTTTACGACATCAAGCAGTGGAAATAGAATATCAGGAGCGAGTGGATCATCGAGTATTGACGTAAAAATAGATTGGCTTGTAAAAACTGTGAAAGAAATAAAAGACGAAACAGCATGTAAGAAGGAAATTAAAATGATGGTTAAGGAAATAGTTCCAGAAGAATTTGGAAGTATTAAACAAGAACTGGAAGACTTGAGAAGAATTATACAAGGAGGAGCGGGTGGACTGGCAGGAGGAGCTCAAAGATGTTATAGTGAAGCAGTTAAAGAGAAGAAAAAAGAAAATATTATAATTGTCAAACCCAAGGTGCAACAGGAGAGTGAAGCAACTAAAAAACTGATAAAAGAAAAGGTAGATATCAAGAATATGGCTATGGGAATAACGAAGTTAAAAAAAGGAAGTAAGGGAACAGTGATTCTCGGCTGTGAGACTGGAGAAGAAATGGAAAAGCTAAAGGCGACAGTACAAGCCAAGCTGGGCGAGAACTTTAACGTTACTGAATCACCGCGGATGAAACCTAAGATAAAAATTGTCAATATTGGCGAGGAAGAAATGGAGTTGAATGATGATGATTTAATAGGTACAATTAAGAAGCAGAACAAAATTGACGTGAAAAATGAAGGAATTCATATGCGAATAGTGAAGAGAATAGTTAAAGAGAAAATAAATGAGAAATATCAGTCCGGAAGAAGAGGAAAAGATGGTATCGTAATAATTGAAGCAGATGAAGAGACTCATGAAGTAATGTTGAGAAAAGGGAAACTGAATGTAGGATGGAGAAAGTGTCCTGTATTCAATCACATTAACATTAAAAGATGTTTTAAATGCTGGGGTTATTATCATATTGCAAAGAATTGTACGCGTAATGAAACATGTCACAAATGTGCAGGAAATCACAAGGTGAGTGAATGTACAGCGACAAAGAAAAGATGTATAAATTGTATGTTTAAGATTCAAACATACAATTTGAAAATAAATGATGAGCATGGCGCACTTGATCCGGAATGTCCGACTTTCAAGAGGGCGATACAGGAGGAGAAGAGGAGGGCCGAATGGGAGGAAGATAAATAGCAACTACAGAAGGAAACGGAATTAATACTATATACAAATGCGCAAAGTTTGATGGCGCATAAAGACGAGATACAGCATCAGATTATGAAGAAAATGAATCCTGCGTTCATAGCGTTATCAGAAACCAGAGTGACTGCTGAAATTGAAGACTGTGAAGTGAACGTACCGGGGTATAGTATGATTAGATGTGATGCTGAAAACAGAAATACAGGAGGGGTTCTTTTATATGTAAGGGACGATATTAAATATGAGATAGTATTAGTAAAAAAGTTAGAAGCGAATTGTTGGTGTGCTGCGATTGAGGTGAAAGATAAATTGTATAAAGGAGTGATAACAGTAATATATCATTCACCGAGTTCATCACATGGTGAGTTCGTGAGATTTCTGGAGGATATAATAGAAGAATTAATAATACGGGGAGAATGTATAGTAATAGGAGACTTTAATATAGATATTATGTTGGACTCGTTTTATACAAAGAAGTTACAAACGACAATGTTGAGCTTAGGCATGAAACAATATGTAAATAAACCGACGAGAATTACGAAAGATAGTAAGACAATTATAGATTTAATTTACGCTAATAATAAAATAGAAGTGCAAGTAATTCATGAACCTAAAATAACGGACCATGCGTGGTTAAAAGTTGATTTTAATGCGAATAAAATTGATAATAAATACAGAGAATTTAATGCTAGGAATTTTAAAGAGTTTAATGTAGATGAATTTATTAAATTAGTGGAAAATAAATTAGGAAAAAGCCAAGATATGAATGTCAGTGTGAGAGCGAAGAAACTTGTCGATAATATAGTAGATGCGTTGGATGCTACAGCACCTAGAAAAAAATTTAGAATTCCGAAAATATGGGAAGGGAAAAAGTGGTTTTCGGATGAAATAAGGGAAGCAGCGGCTAAAAGGGATGAGGCGTACAGTAAAGCGTTGTATGATGACACGGATGAAAATTGGTCACAGTTTAAAATCGAAAGAAATGCAGTGGTTAAACTAATCAGGACAAAGAAAAAAGAATACTATGAAAATATGATAGATCATAACAAGGGAAATCCGACATCTATGTGGAAAACCTTAAAAGAAATAATAAGGGGCGAACCAACGGGTACAAAAAAAATAGAGAATATAGATTTTGAAATATTAGATAATACTGAAGGGTGCAATATAGCTAATAAATTTAATTTATATTATATACAGAGTATTGAGAACATAGTAAAATCTATAAGTAGAGATAAGTTAGGAAGTCCGGGTAAAAGAATTATTTTTGTTATTGAAAGCGAGGGAATAATGGAAAATTTTGAGATGATTAGAATAGAGCATTTACAAAAAATTGTTATGGAACTACCAAAAAAGAAAGGTACGGAGGAGGGATTCACTAGTGATATACTTAAAGCAGTATTTTATGTAATAAAAGAGGAATTTATTGATATAATAAATAACTCTTTGAGGGAAGGTTGCTGTCCAGAAGGTTGGAAAACGTCTACGATAATACCGATTCCAAAAATAGAAAAAGCCAGAAAAGCAAGTGAATTTAGGCCTATTAATATGTTACCAATATTCGAGAAAGTATTAGAATTAGTAGTTAAAAAGCAAATTGAGGCGTATTTAGAAGATAACTGTATTATAACAGAACATCAGTCAGGTTTTAGAAAACAGTATTCGTGTGAAACAGCGATTCAAACAGTCATTGACGAATGGAAACTGGTAGTTAGTGAGGCAAAAATGGGGGTAATTTTCATGGATCTCAAGCGAGCATTTGAAACGATAGATAGAGAAAGACTGTTAGAGAAATTATATCAATACGGAATTAGAGGAACAGCTTTAGAATGGTTAAGATCATATTTAAAGAATAGAACACAGCAGGTACGATTTAACAATGAATGGTCTGCATTATTGGCCACAGAATATGGAGTACCACAGGGATCTGTATTAGGACCTTTGTTATTTATAATATATATAAACGATATAATTAAAGTCTGTCCGGAGGGATGTAGTATAAAAATGTTTGCAGACGATACGCTAGTGTATGTGACTGGAGGGAGTAGTGCGGAATTAGAAAGAAAAATGAATATGGCATTTGTTACAGTGGAAAGATGGATGAATACAAATAAGTTAAAAATGAACGCAGGGAAAACGAAATATATGATAGTTCGAAGTGTACGAAAAGAACTGAGAGGTAACATTACACTGAAATGTTTGGATGGAACGGAGATAGAGCGTGTGGAAAGAATGAAATATCTAGGCATAATTATTGACGATAGGTTAAGATTTAAGGACCACTGTGATTATATGCTAAAGAAAATAGGGAAAAAAGTGAGTTTTTTAAATAGAATAGGTAACTACATATCGGCATACACTAGATGTATTATATATAAGTCAATCATAGCGCCTCACTTTGAGTATTGTGCGACGCTGTTAATTGATATGGGAGAAACACAACTGAATGAATTGCAAAAAGCGCAAAACCGGGCCATGAGGGTCATATTGCAATGTGATAGATATACCAAAGTGGAGAGTATGCTGCAAGCGCTGCAGTTTATGTCCATAAGACAGAGGCTGAATTATAATGTATGTATATTTATCTTTAAGATTTTAAAGAATATGTTACCGGATCAATTAAGAAATAAGTTAACAATAGTGGGAAAAGAGAATGAAAGACAGACACGGCAAGCTGGGGACATTGTGGTACAATTTCGTAGGACAACGAGTGCACAGAAGAGTATGTTTTATGAGGGAGTGAAAATGTACAATGCCTTACCAGCTGAAATAAGACGAATCGAAGAACTGGAAGCGTTTAAGCGAGAGTTAAAGGAGTATATTGTAATTAATGTAAATTAGACTTGTATTTTACAAATAGCTGAGAAAGCTAATAAATATCAATCAATCAAAAAAAAATCTCTCTCTCTCTCTCTCTCTCTCTCTCTCTCTCTCCCCTCCCCCTCCCCCTCCCCTCCCCCCCTCTCTCTCTCTCTCTCTTCCTATCACATATTATATATTTTAATATTATATTTTACAATATTTTACAATATTTTATTACATGAGTTATCTTGCATACGTGAGAGCATAAATTACTTTTATTAAAATATATAACATGTAATAGGAAGATAATAAATAATACCGTGAAAAGAGGATAAAGGTAATTTATGCTCTTACGTATGCAAAATAACTTGTGTAATACATACAGTTTTACAAAATAATTTGTTTTATTTGGAAATTAAGAATTATATGTAAAATATTGATGGAATATATTGTTTGTTCACAAGCATATGTAGATAGGATTCAAAGTTTTTCATTTAGGTGATGAAATATTCCAATATTCTTTGGGATAGACTATATAGAAAAGAAAAGATACGTGCGCACCGTACAACTGCCGAGAACAGAAGAAAGCGTTTTTTCGTGCTTTTTGTATATGTAGTGTAGCAACTTAAAAGTAATTGTTTCCTTTCCGATAGAGGATATAAACACGGAAGCGCGCAATTTTAAAATAAATCAAAAATATATTTTACCTCTTAACATGCCGCCTGAAATAAATTTTTTTCTTTTAATGATTATTTAAACCCTAGTCTATCGACTATTTTACAGTTTCGGTTTGGGCAAAGGTTTTGTTAGAATATCTGCCACCATTTCATCAGTGCGATATTGTAAGAGATCTTACTCTTTCTGCGCATCTCTTTATATTTTGAATGTGTGCGCCATGACGTCATGCAGACGTCATGGCCATGTAGTCGGAAGTGCGCGAACATTTAAACATCTAAACATGCGAGTAAGGTTTCTAAGCGGTTGTTTATCTGGTTGCTCTGGTTATAGGAAAATTAATTAAGAAGCTACACAAAATGTCAAGACGAGCGTTTTCCCTCTAAGCTTGTTCGGCTATATTATTTAAATAATTAGTTACAGTAAGAGAGATACACGAGTGTAAAATCATTAATAAATGCTTGTTACAAGATCAAGTGTTGTCTTGATTATTAAGAGCAGCTTAGAATAGCACTCTTACAATATATTTAATTGTTACATTTTCTGTTTTCTGTAATTCTCTAATAAAATGGTAGCGAATATCTATGCGCTTTGTTCTTCGATTTATATTATGATTTTTAGACAAACTCATTGCACCGCTATTATCATAATAAATCAAAATTCCGCTATTTGTATATTCGCTAAATACATCATTCGATAACACTTGAAGCTACACGGCCTCTTGACATGTGGATGAGAGAGCGATGTATTCGGCTTCCACCGTGGACAAGGCAACTATTCCATGCAATAGCTGCACCGTTAAGCAAAAAAGTATTACCTGTTACTGATTTTCTATCGCTTTTATCGTTACCTCAATCCGCGTCGCTAAATCCTATTATTTTACAATCTACATTTTTGTTGTTTAAACAATAATCTGTTGTTCCGCGCAAGTATCTAAATATTCGTTTAACTGCCGTCCAATGTATATGCTTGGGCTCGTTGCAATATCTATTTACTGCACTAACCGCGTAAGCAATGTCCGGTCTGCTAATTTAAACAATAAATAGTAGGGATCCAACTGCTTCTTGATATCTTTCACGAAATCCTTTGACTCGTTCTCCGACTCGTCCGTATTTTTTTCCGTATTATCTAGTTTACCATTTGCGAGGTTTACATTGATGTCCGTTGGGATTCTTATTATCTTGCATTCGGCCATGCCATATTTTATCAATGTTTTGTATGTTGCTCTTTGCAATATTTTTAATTCTCCTTCCGTTATATTTTGTTGTATTTCTAATTCTAGAAGATTTTTTGCTTTTCCTAAATCTTTCATTTCAAAATTTCTTTCTAAATAGTTCTTTAGACTTTTTCCTTCTGTCTCATCACTTGTTAGAATAAGATCATCAACATATATTGTTAATATTATCTTTTTCTTTCCTGTACTTTTTACATATACAGGGTGAGTCTGATAAAAAGTCCACCATGTTTTTCTCGAAAACGGTTAGGGATAGGGAAAGACATCCATTATCAAAATTGTAGAACAAGTAGGGGCACATATTTTGGTGATCTTGATTAACCTTCAATGTCAATTTTTTACACAAAGAATAAAAAAAATTTTTTTTTTAATGGAAAGGGGTACTTTGTAGTCACTCTATCGATAGTACTCAATGAGCGTAATAACTTGTGTATAAGTGTATCTTTCGAAAATTGAACCGTTGTCAGAATATCAACAAAATAAATCAGAATGAATTTTTTGTAATTTGTATTTTTGTAAATTGTGTAATTTTGTAAAAAAAAAAAAAAAAAATTATTGTAATAAAAAAATTGATTCCAAATTTTCATTATCATCCACCATATCAACAAAATAAATCAGAACGAAAATTTGGAATCAATTTTTTTATTACAATAATTTTTTTTTCTTTTTTTTTACAAAATTACACAACTTACAAAAATACACAAATTACAAAAAATTTATTCTGATTTATTTTGTTGATATTCTGACAACGGTTGAATTTTCGAAAGATACACTGATACACAAGTTATTAAGCTCATTGAGTACTATCGATAAAGTGACTACAAAGTACCCCTTTCCATTAAAAGAAAAATTTTTTTTAATTCTTTGTGTAAAAAATTGACATTCAAGGTTACCAAATTATGTGCCCCTACTTGTTCTACAATTTTGATATTGGATGTCTTCCCCTATCCCTAACCGTTTTCGAGAAAAACATGGTGGACTTTTTATCAGACTCACCCTGTATATACGGATCGGCCTCAAATTTTTTCATTTCGTATTTTTCGTATAATTTTCTATTTAATTCTTCGTTCCACTTTCGACCACTTTGTTTCAATCCGTAAATAGTTTTTTTCTGTTTTCATACCTCTGTCTTGTCTTTATCTTTTGATATTCCTTCCGGTGATTAGGTAAGTAAGTATATTTCCTTTTTTAAATCACTCACAAATATGTTGTAATAATGTCCATTTGCGTGACTGTCCATCCTTCTGTCGCTGTCATTGCCAAGAGATATCTAATTGAATTATATTTTACCACCGACGAAAATACTTCATTATAATCTTGCCCTTTAATTTATGCGCATCCTCGAGCTACAAGTCTTGCCTTGAATCAGATCTCTTCGGTAACTGTTGTCTTCTTTTGAAACATTTTGTAATAAGTGTCTTTATTCCTGGAGGGCGTTTAATTTTCTCTTACGTATTATTTTTCTCTAGTGCCCCGATCTCCTCTTTAATTGCTTGTTTCCATTTTCGCTTGTCAGCACTCTCCATTGCTTTCTTATACGTTTCGGGCGTCTCAGCATATTGTTCTTTTGTCAAATATGTTATAAACCCTGGTTTACTTACTGGTTTCTTCGTCCTTAGAAATTTAGAGGGGTCGGTAATTGTGTATGGCTGCTTCCTTAAGTTTTCGTTTTGTCTTGTGGAGTATTTTTGTTTTTTGTCCTCTGCCGCCGGAGGCTCTTCCCGCTCGCTTTGTTGTTCTTTCTTGTCTTCTTGTTCTGATTTCTCTGTTCTGGTTCTTGTCCTTTATCTTCTTTTTCATCTTCCTGGTCCCTTGAATCTATATTATATTCTTGAATTTCTTTATCATTGTTGATTAAGCTTCCGTTTGTATCTTTCTTAAATGTTACATCTTTACTTACAGTAATCGTCTTAGTCTTAGGATCAATTAATCTACTAGGGTGTCCCAGAATTCGCGGACACGGAATTCATAGCGACATTGTCCATGCCAAAAGAAACAACTTTTTCCTCTGACAAAATTGCGTCTGAACATTACTTTTTCAATGAGAGCAATTTTAAGCTAACGAATAAGCGCTCCAACTTACACATGAATCAGGAGCGGTGTGCGCGCCGCGTGCGTGGCGCGTAAGCATGTACGCTATTTTACTGTTTTGCTAAAGATTTTTAAAAACTATGCATGATATTTAAATATCGCTATTTTGAATACAACTTACTTAATAAGAGAATATTTTCTAATTGATATTACCGAAGCAGGGACTAGAAGTAAAATAAGTCAATTAGATATTACGTGAATAATTTTAATCCAAGATTTTCATTTCAACGTTTTAAATATGTTTGTGGCTCTGAAAAAAGCCGATTAAATATTTTAGAGCATATGCAAACCTTCCATTTCTACACACACATGTGCTCTGCGTATCAGATTTTCTTGCGCACGTTGTATTATTTCTAATGTAACTGTTGCTACTGCACAATGCAATTGTTCTTCCAAATTTTCTACTGTTTCCACAGGATTTCGGCAAATAAAATTTTTTAAATGACCCTATAAAAAATAATTTAATGAATTTAAATCAGGTAATCTTGCGGGCTATGCGACGGGATCACCTCGGCCAATCCAAGACTGGAAAATTTATACATATTAAGATAATATCTTGCACGACTACTGTTATGAGGTGGTGCTCCATCATGTTAAAACACTTGGTTTTACGGATATGTAGTGGTAAATATTTCAATAAATCCGGCAAGTTTTTTATTAAAAAAATTCTACATAATTGTCGCCTCTCATTTTGTTCGGAAGAACGCATGGCCTAATAAGTCTCCTATAATCTCGATTCAAATATTTAATTTCCAGCAAACTTGGAAATTTCGTTTTCAGATTACAAACGTATTTTCCTTCGCCCAGTAATGCACATTATATGCATTAAAAATTTTCTCACGTGTAAATCGGCATTCATCGATAAATAATATTCGAGAACAAAATCTATTATCTCTGTTCAATATTAATCGCGATAAATGATAGTGTGAAACACATCACCGTTTATTAATCTAAACAAGAGAATTAGACGTTCGGCTTTTCGCCTTTCGTTGCCTCGACAAATATTTGGTGGTTTGTTTACTGTTCGCCCGTCGCCGAGCTGATGGTGAGACGTGCGGGGCGCGAGCGTACGAATTCCGCGCGGATCTCGACACCTCAAGCAGAACGATCACAACAGTCGACAAGAGCGGAGCTAACGTATTATACTTAGCATAGAACAGTACGAATTACGGAACACTCCGTGAAGTTGTAATCAGTGCAATTTAATAAATTTATTAGTACCCGGATTTATTAAAGATCAGTTGGAAGTGCTCCTTGAACCAAACCTTCCTAAAATTTATCTCTCGCGTGTCAACCACAACTTGAACTTTGCACCGGCGATTCTAACGAGACAATAATTCCGTTTCAAAAAAAGGGAGAAATTATTTCGTTAAATAAAAACATTAATGGTCCTTCGAGCCGGATTCAAGGTGTTCGGATTAGTGATTTGCGAGAGTGACATCAAAGGAGTGGATGACGAAACGAGAAGATCGAGCACATCCCGAACGCGCCGACCCGGTGCCCCGGTCTCTTCTCACAAGCTTCGTTTTCGGGCTGCGACCAGCGGGCGGTTACGAAAAAAAAAAGGAAAAAAAACATTAATGACCTCGATCTCTTCTTGCATTCTGAATGCTGTCAGCAATCAAATGACTCATTTGAGAATTGAGGAATTTCGGTCGCCGAACCACGCTTCGCACCGCACGAACGAGCAACCGGCTGATCGATATTGAACGACTCGAGGGCACTTTCTTTTTATATTGATTATCTGACATTGTGCTACACACCAGCGCGGTGTTCAAATATTGCTCTGGAAGTTCTACGATCTATAGAACAACACACAAGACTTCGTCGCGTGTTCTATATATGTGCGTGTCAGTGGATACCGCACATAGAGAACAGTACAGTCTACGCAAGAAGTTGTGAGTACTTAACTCATACATTTCGGTCGAATTTTAAACCAAGGTCGTAATAAGGACTACTCGGACGGATACTCGTCTACTTGATCTGCGATCAGAATAAACCTTACGTACTGTGCAAAATTGCGACGGTACGATGTCAGAGAATTTCGACGAGTTGTTCTCAGAGCAACAGCTCACGATCCAATTAATGACTCGAGTCCTGGTCAACTATCGAAAATTAGGCAAGGACAAATTCACCGCAGTAAAGACGCGCCTCCGGATAGCAGAACTGGAAAAGTTATGGACCACATGCAAGGATCTTCACGTTCGACTTCAATCGACAGCTTCCGATGACGATTTGAAAATTGATTATTTCGCTAAGGAGGAGTTCTATGAGGCCGCTGACGAATACGAGTCATCGATGGACACTCTGTCAGAGATGATCGACTGACAGTCAAGAGACTCCTCCCCCCCCGTGAAGCGTGCCAACCCGGATGACTCCGTTTCCAGTCACGACTCGAATAATTGCAGGTTTGTGTTACCGCGAATAACGATTCCGCCGTTTGACGGCGAACTGACCAAATGGGAAAGTTTTCGCGATTCGTTCGAGGCTTTAATTAGTAGTAACACAACGTTATCAAACGTACAAAAGTTGTATTTCTTGAAGTCATTCCTTGAGGGAGACGCCGCCTTGCTTATAGCGCACGTACAATGTCCGACGCGAATTACGACGGCGCCTGGAAAATTCTGAAGGACGAATTTGATTGTTCGCGTGCTTTAATAACGGCTCACATCAATGCGTTTGCGGGTTTTCCAATTATGAAAAATGAGTCCGCGATCGAATTAAAGCGTTTAAGAGACACCGTTAACTCATCGTTGTCCGCGTTACGTAATTTGAAACGACCAGTAGATGGCTGGGACGATTTGTTAGTCTACATCGTCTTACAAAAGTTCAGCGCCAGAACGAGACGCGAGTGGAACATTAAATTGGGCGTCTCCAATGACTACCCGACTTTCACCCGACTGATTGAGTTTCTCAACGAGAGAGCACGCGGAATAGCCAAGCCGGAGGAGACACACGAAATTAGTTCGACTCGCGCCTTGTCTGAAAAAACGAAGAACAAATCTCATGCTTCCGTAAACACTACGTCCGTTCGTAAATGTCAATGCTGTTCCCAGAATCACTTTATCTGGAAATGCTCAATTTTTAAAAGAAAATCGATCGCGGATCGATATAATGTCGCGCGACAATCGCGTTTATGTTTCAATTGCCTGAGACCAGGGCACTTTCCGCCGCTTTGCGAGAGCGAGAAAAGATGCTTTAAGTGTCAACAACGGCACTATACATTGTTGCATTCAGAAGTATCAAATGCGATATCAAATGAGTCGGTTAACAGTAATACGCCGACGCCGACGGCGCTCGTCGCTTCACAACCGGTATCAGCGTCGACTTCTGCCATTTCCGTTCACTGTTTTGCGCAATCAAAAAAGGCGGTATCACAGAACGCGCCAATTCTCGTACAAACGAGGATACCGTCTACGGTCTTGCTTGCGACAGCTATAGTCCGACTGCGGACCTTTGAAGGAAACAAGGTCTCTGTGCGAGCTCTCCTGGATCAAGGATCGTCTTGCAGTTTTATCACCGAATCATTAGCTCAAAGATTGCGGACAAAGCGTCAACGCACGCAACTTCGTATTTCCAGCTTCGGCGAAAATCATGAAGGAATCGCTAAATTATTTGTACAATTCACGTTGCTGCCTTACCGAGCGGACTTTCCGTGTCTACCATTTCAGGCTTATGTGTACCAAAAAATTACCGCGTACGCCGCGACGAAATCGCGGGCTTTTAGCGCTTGGGCGCACCTGCGCAACTTGACTCTGGCCGATCCAGATCCCGCGAGTCACGGGTCAATCGATCTCTTGATCAGCGCTGATCTTTACGGCACGCTTCTACTGGGGGAGATTCGCAAGGGCCCCATCGGATCTCCGACTGCACAGTCGACGGTGTTAGGCTGGATCGTTTCGGGCCCCGATCTATCAAACAAATTCACTCAATCGCCGAACAATCCAGTGTTGAACTGTGTTGCTTCGCCTGACGTTGACGCGTTATTGAGAAAATTTTGGGAAACTGAGGAAGTCTCTTAGAAAAACATTCAATCTCCCGAGGACGAGTACTGCGAAAGACATTTTGCGAACACGGTTCGCAAGACGCCATCCGGTAGATATATTGTGCGATTGCCTTTCAGGAACGACACTCCTATCGCGATCGGTGATTCACGAGTCAAGGCTCTTCGGCTTTACCATCGCATAAAGAGTCGCTTGGTCGCGCAACCTCACGTCGCGGCCGAATATAATGAGTTCCTGTCGGACTACGAGTCCATGGGGCACATGGAGCGAGTCGAAATTCCGGACAAGAGCGTCAGTTCGGTATATCTTCCCCATCACCCCGTGTTCCGAGAAGGAAGTCAAACCTCTCACTTACGCGTAGTATTTAACGCATCAAGTAGCACCTCGAGCGGTACTAGCCTCAACGACCATCTGTTGCCGGGTCTGAGATTACAACTGGACATTGCCGCCGTGGTCTTGCGGTGGCGAAGGCACCGTTTCATTTGTCGAGCCGATATTGCAAAAATGTTCCGGCAGATCTTAGTGAATCGCGAAGACATTGATTATCAACGGATTTTCTGGACCGTTGGACTCGCAGAACGTTTTGCCGTTCCATTTACTAACGGTCACTTATGGCACCGCACCCGCACCGTTTCTCGCGATGCGCGTTTTATTACTACTAGCGAACGATGACGGCAAAAAATCTCCCGACGCGGTCGAAGTATTGCGCCAATCGATTTACGTGGACGATGTTCTATTTGAGGCCGATGACCTTTCGGGAGCACGCAAAATTCGCGATCAATTAAACGCGTTACTAAGTCGCGGCGGCTTTCATCTCCGCAAGTGGGCCGCGAATGATAATTCTTTACTTGAGGACATCCCCGTTGATGATTAGGAGCTATCTCCCGATCTCCCGTTCAGTGATGACGAAATGCTGAAGGTCTTGGGGCTCTCATGGTTCCCCACCGAGGACTGCTTCCGCTTTCGAGTCACAAAACTAACCGAATCCGTCATCACGAAACGCACAATCCTCTCGGTCATAGCACGCCTCTTCGACCCGCTTGGCTGGGCCTCGCCTATCGTTGTAACTGCCACGATCCTAATTCAAGATCTTTGGCTTCGAAAAATCGATTGGTACACACCACTCCCGAATGATCTCGCAGTAAGATGGCGGGATTATTGCTCGTCATTACCACATCTCGTCGTTTATCGAATCCCCAGATGGATGGGAACCACACGCGAATGCCTCGCGACGGAAATTCACGGATTCTCCGACGCTTCCGCAAGAGCGTACGCCGCAGTAGTATATATCCGGGTCATGTACTCACTGGACATCCGCGTCTCACTCTTAACGGCCAAGTCAAAGGTCGCTCCGTTGAAAACCGTCAGCATTCCGCGGCTTGAATTGAATGGCGCCTCTCTACTAGTTAAACTACTCGCGTTTGTTCAGACGTCTCTTGCCCTGGACAATGTGCCAATTTACGGTTGGACGGATTCCACCATAGTGCTGACTTGGGTGAACCACCACCCATCTCGGTGGAAACCCTTTATCGCAAATCGTATATCAGCTATTCAAACTGTTTTGCCTGAGGTGAGGTGGTCTCACGTCCCTTCCGCGGATAATCCAGCAGATTGTGCGTCGCGGGGCATTTCACCCCCCGACCTTCAACAACATTCTCTCTGGTGGCAAAGCCCACCATGGCTAGTTAAACCTTCCGTTTTTTGGCCATCTTCAAGAGGCACTCGAATTGACAATGCTACAAAATTGAATCAGGATCAATCGACCTGGAGGAACGTCGTGACGTAGTCTGTCACACGTCTACAACTCCGCATGAATGGGACCTGATACATAAGTATTCCTGCTGGCGAAAGTTGTTGCGAGTTACAGCGATCATTTTACGATTTGTTCGTAGACTCAAAATTCGCACCGAGCAGGATAAACCGTCAACTCTGACATCAGTTGATGAGATTGAGCATGCTCGTTCGTTTTGGGTCAAATACGTACAATCTCGCGCCTTCGCAGCCGAGATATGCGCCCTGGAAACACCTCGAGGAGTCGCCGCTAATAGTTCACTTCGCGCATTGAATCCGTTTAGGGACAGCGAAGGCATCTTACGATTGGGGGGACGACTACGACACGCGTACCTGTCATTCAACGAAGTTTCCCGCCATACTACCTCGCCATCAGATCAGCAACCTGATAATCGCTCAAACTCATCTGCAGTCATTGCATGGCGGCACGCAACTGACGCTCCGACTATTGCGACAGCGATACTGGATATTAGGCGCTCGCTCGTTTGTCCGTTCTTTCATTAACCGCTATGTCGTTTGTACACGGGAACGCGCCAGCACCGCGAAGCAATTGATGGGAGCCCTACCATCCGCTCGGGTAACGCCGTCCCCCCCTTTTTCCCACAGCGGAGTGGATTACGCCGGGCCCTTTATGGTGCTCCCTTACGTCGGTCGCGGTATACGAGCTCGCAAATACTACGTTGCGATCTTCGTGTGTCTCGCGACTAAAGCTGTACACTTGGAGTACGTAGAGGACGCCTCGACGAACGCCTTTCTCTCGGCGTTCCGTCGATTTGTTAGCCGTCGGGGGAGCCCATCGGATATGTATAGTGATAACGGCACCAACTTTCAGGGAGCCGATCGTGAACTTCGTCAGGCGTTTCACGCAGTCTGTCGAAATAATACACTACATTCCACGTTGGCAAGTAACGGGACGAATTGGCATTTCATACCGGCTAGTGCTCCTCACTTCGGCGGTCTATGGGAGGCCGCCGTCAAGAGCTTCAAGCACCATCTACGAAGAATGGTTGGCGCGCACACCTTGTCTCAGACTGAGTTCTCCACTCTGTTGTGTAGAATAGAAGCGTGTCTAAATTCACGACCACTCTCCGCTTTAAAGGATGATCCTGAAGATCTTTCAGCCCTGACTCTCGCTCATCTCTTGATCGGTCGCCCGTTGATCTCGATTCCGGAACCTTCAGTACTGGACTTAAATGAAAATCGACTGAACCGCTGGCAACACCTCCAGTTTATGACCGAAACAATCTGGCGCGCCTGGCTGCATGACTATTTGCACACGTTGCACCAGCGTTCTAAGTGGCAGACCCGTGATTCCGCCGTGGCCGTCGACGACTTAGTTCTAATTAAAAATCATTTGCTCCCTCTGGCGAAGTGGGAGCTTGCGCGCGTGACTCAGACTCACCCGGGGCCAGACGGTCTCGTCAGAGTAGTTACATTGCGTACCGCGACGACCGTTCGTACTCGTCCGATTACGAAGATTTGTCGCTTGCTTGCGAATTGATTCACTCGACCGTTGAGAATTATCGGGGCGAACTAGTAAGTATAGATTATAAGATTATTGTAACCCTACTGTTAGTTTAACGCTAAGTTTAAACTTAATTATAAGTGTAGCTTATAAGATCATTGTAACCTCACGGTTGGATAATCGTCGAGTTCAAACTTAATACGTAAAATTTAACCCAATTAAACTTAGAAGCTAGCTCCGTACGTCTTTCCGAAATTGTTTCGACACGTAATGTCGCGGCGGGCGGTATGTTCAATATTAATCGCGATAAATGATAGTGTGAAACACATCACCGTTTATTAATATAAACAAGAGAATTAGATGTTCGGGTTTTCGCCTTTCGTTGCCTCGACAAATATTTGGTGGTTTGTTTACTGTTCGCCCGTCGCCGAGCCGATGGTGAGACGTGCGGGGCGCGAGCGTACGAATTCCGCGAGGATCTCGACACCTCAAGCAGAACGATCACAACAGTCGACAAGAGCGGAGCTAACGTATTATACTTAGCATAGAACAATACGAATTACGGAACACTCCGTGAAGTTGTAATCAGTGCAATTTAATAAATTTATTAGTACCCGGATTTATTAAAGATCAGTTGGAAATGCTCCTTGAATCAAACCTTCCTAAAATTTATCTCTCGCGTGTCAACCACAACTTGAACTTTGCACCGGCGATTCTAACGAGACAATAATTCCGTTTCAAAAAAAGGGAGAAATTATTTCGTTAAATAAAAACAATCTCTGTTATGTTGACGCAATAATTAGTGACAAAATTCGATGTTGTGTATTTTCTTTCTTTAATTGTACCATTGAGAAATGATATGGATTCATATGTTCAAATAACAATCATTGAAAGAAGATAATCATTTGTTTTACGTGTCTTTGTATTACGGAAAAGAAGTCACGATGAATTACACTTGCGACATGTTGCTAATTTTGGGTCAGTGTAACAATCAGGCTGGTGTTGCTGCTAGAGTATGCAGAATATTATCCTCATAGATGTCATCTGAATGCAAACGTAATTAGAAGAGCAGAAACTCGATTACGAGAAACGGATAGCATAATCATCCATCAGCCAAATGCTGAACGTGAACGAAACGTACGTACGATTGCTGTAGAGGAAGAAATTTCGGAGATAATTGAAGAAAATCCAGGTATAAGCATTTGTGCCATATCGTGTCAAATTAATGTATCGCATTCTACTATTCATCGTGTTTTGCGAGATGAACGTATCCATACCATTTTTCAATGGTACAACTATTAAAACAAGAAGATGCACAACATTGTATCGAATTTTGTCGCTGGTTATTCCGCCATGTAACAGAGATAATAGATTTTGTTCTCGGATATTATTTACCGATGAATCCCTCTTTACACGTGAAGGAATTTTTAATGTACATAATGTGCATTACTGTGGGGGCGGACGAAAATCCATTTGTAATACAAAAACGAAATTTCCAAGTTCGCTGGAAATTAAATATTTGGGCCGGGATCATAGGCGATCAGCTTATTGGACCATGCGTTCTTCCGAATAGAATGAGAGGTGACAATTATGTATTAGGTGTTTGCAAAAGTTCGTATGATTTGACAATTTTTATTTATTAATAACAAATAAAATAACATATAATATTTTAATCAAAACATTGGTCGTTTCTATTGACAACTTTTTGTCACTTTTCGCGCAATAATTTAATTCTACGTCGATAAAATGACTCATCTTTTGAAGCAATCCATTGCTCGATCCATTTTTGCACTTTTTTAGCATTTTGAAATCGTGTATTGGATAGTAGACCGTGTTGCATCGATTTAAATAGATAAAAATTAGTTGGGGCGATGTCTGGAGAGTACGCTGGTAGAACTTCCCAATCCAATTCGAACAACGTCTCTTTAGTTGCAACAGCAACATGCGGTCTGGTTTTATCATGAAGTAAGATGATTCCATTTTCAATCGCGTTAAATATGAAGTTATATTTGGAATTATGATTTATCAGCCATCAATTCTGATTAAATATAGTCAACATTTAAAAACAAGAAAGCAACTTAAAAGAAAATAATTATTAAGTGACTGCAATATAATCTAACGCGCCATTTATTTGTAACCTTACGAACTTTTGCAAACTCCTAATAGATTTTTTAACGGAAAACTTGCCAGATGTATTGGAAGATTTACTACTACATATCCGTGAAACCATGTGGTTTCAACATGATGGAGCACCACCTCATAATAGTAGACGTGCAAGAAATTATCTTAATACAAATTTTCCACATTCTTGGATTGGTCGAGGTGGTCCCGTCGCATGGCCCGCAAGATCACCTGATTTGAATCATTTAGATTATTTGCTATGGGGTCACTTAAAAAATTTTATTTATCGAAATCCTGTAGAAATAATAGAAAATTTAGAAGAACAATTGCATTGTGCAGTAGCAACAGTTACATTAGAAATGATACAACGTGCGCAAGAAAATCTGATACGATGGAAGGTTTGCATTTTGAGTATATGCTCTAAAATATTTAATCAGCCCTTTTCAGAGCCACAAACATATTTAAAACGTTGAAATAAAAATCTTGGATTACAATTATTCACGTAATATCTAATCGACTTAGGCCCGTTTCTACCAACGCCGATTAACTTTAATCTACGGCTAAACTTTATCTTTGTCTTTTTTCAGATACGTTCTTAAAAAGAGACAAATATATAGTTTAACCGGAGGTTAAAATTATTCGACATTGGTAGAATTGGGCCTTATTTTACTTTTAGTCCCTACTTCGGTAATATTAATTAGAAAATGTTTTTTTGTTAAGTAAGTTGTATTCATAGCGATATTTAAATATCATGCAGTTCTAAAAAATCTTTAGCGAAACAGTAAAATAGTGTACATGTTTACGCGCCACGTACGCGACGCGCACGTCGCTCCTGATTCATGCGTAAGTTGGAGCACTTATTCGTTAGCTTAAAATTGCTCTCATTGAAAAAGTAATGTTCAGACACAATTTTGTCAGAGGAAAAAGTTGTTTCTTTTGGTCCAGACAATGTCACTATGAATTCCGTGTCCGCGAATTCTGGAACACCTTGTATAACCTTTTACCTGGTTGTCGTATCCAAATCATTTTTTCTGCTTTGGGGTCCCATTTATCCCTCTTTTTTTATGTGAACCCATGCCTTACATTCAAAAACACGGAGGCGTTTTAGCGTTGGTTTGACTCCCGTCTATAATTCCTCCGGCGTCTTTCCTTTTAATATACTGACAGGATACCGATTTAACAGATATGTCGCCGTAGACGTTGCCTCCACCCAAAATTTCTTAAGTAAATTAGACTCAATTAAAAAACATCTCGCACATTCTACTATGCTCCTATTCGCGCGTTTGGCTACCCATTTTATTGTGGAGAATATGATATTGTGTTTTGGTGTAATATGCCTTGTTCACGGAGGAAGTCACTAAATTCCGATTTATATATTCGTGTTTATTATCGGTTCGAATTGCTTGTATTTCTTTTTTTAGTCTGTCTCTCCGCGCATGCCTTAAACTTAAATACTACTAAAACTTCGTTTTTATTTTTAAGAAAATAAACAAATTTCTTTCTACTGTAATCATCTATGAAAGTAACAAAATATTTCGTTCCGCCTAATGATTTGCATGACATTCGCCCGCAAATGTCAGAGTGTATTAAATCTAATAACGCTTTCGCACGCTTACTACTAGCTGGAAAAGGTTTACGAGCATTTTTTTTTAGTACATATATCACATAAATATTTGTTCACTTTGAATTTAGATAAATCCTTACCGTAAGTTTCCGCTAGTTTTTTCATACCGTTAATGCCTATGTGCCCTCGTCTGTCCTCCGCAACATATGCGTGTTCGTGTGTCACAGTTGGTAAAGTCTTTCATTGGTCCGTGCCGTCGCTATCAATTTACCTTTCGAGTCGATGATTTTGCAGCTCTTCTTTGTGATCCTTATCTCGTAGTCGTTCATCGCAATTTTCTCGACTGACAATAAATTTGTTGCCAAGCCTGGAAGGTATAGCACGTCCTCAATCGTAATTGTTTGTTTGTTGTCAGCAATTATTATTTCAATTTTGGCAGTCCAAACCGCTACAGCTTGCTTTTCCTGTGATTGGCTGCAGCAATTTTCTTATAGCATTGTCTTAAATTATTTAAACATTTCTTGCTTCTTGACATGTGTGATAAAGCACAGGAATCGATGTCCTTCTCTTTCCCAATTTTCTTGAAAGTCGCAAACGCCTTATATCTGTCTTCTTCTTTGCCCTTGTTTCCTTCTCGTGTCCTGCTTCGGAATTTTGCCGCGTAATTGCCCGGTTTTTCATAAACGAAGCATTTCCTTAATTTGCTCTTGTCTCTACTATTTGTTTCGCTTATTTTTGTGTATAAAGCCACTTCTGTTTCACTCGTACATTGTGAATTGGTTTGCCGTATATCTTGTAATAACTTGACTTTTATTGCGTCTGTGGTTATAGGAGTTTCCCTCTCGAGGCTCATTATCATCGGCCTATATTTCTCGGGAAGATTGGACAGTAGTAATGCTCTTACCGTCTCAGCCTTGTTTTCAAAATCGAGCTTTTTTTAATTGCCGTAGTCGTTATCTTGTTCACGTATTCCTCCACTGTAGCGCAATCTTGTAGTCTTGTTGAGATAAGAGTACGTAGTAGTAGTAATCTTT
The DNA here is from genome assembly GCF_030444845.1 of Prenolepis imparis. Taxonomy (NCBI): domain Eukaryota; kingdom Metazoa; phylum Arthropoda; class Insecta; order Hymenoptera; family Formicidae; genus Prenolepis; species Prenolepis imparis. The sequence continues at coordinate 16,617,978 of NW_028141164.1, forward strand.
CCTGGGGATTGATCATGAAACTTTTCACTTTTTATTTTTCACTTTTCACTTTCCATTTTTCATTCATCCAGATTTCACGTGAAACTTTTCACGCATAGCAATTATGTACAGTGGTAGCCATATACTTACGTACAGTTAATAAAATTAAATATTATTTGTTGTAAACATATACGTTAAATAAGTATGCAAAAATCAATTATATTTTTTACAAGTTTACAATATAGGGGAAAGTCGGGTAAAACCGGATAGGCGTGTCAAACCGAGTACCTCTATTTCTTCGTGATAAGTATTGTCATTTGTGGCCAATTCGTGTTATTATTCTGAGATGAACTGTGTCCACGTATACACGATACTTCTTTTTTGAGAGAGGTTTGAAGTTTTTAAAACAAAAAAGATCGATATCGGAGCAATCAAATCAACGTAGATTTTTTCTCTACAAAGAATATATTTTGATAAGTGTAGAACTGAATTCTGTACATATTAGAAAGTATAGATCGCATTAGTTTTCATCGTTTCTTTTACGTCGAAATATGCGGCCGCCGTGTTTATTATTTTCGTCGTGTTGGGGCAAAACCGGGTATTTACGTGTGGGGCAAAATCGGGTACAAAAAATATAAGATTAAAAATTTAAATAATAAAAAAATCAAAAAGACAGTTTATTTTTAGAAGAAGAAAAAGATGTAGCCTCCATCTTTTGCAATAATTTGTACTCAACATCAATCGAAGGCTAGATACAGTGCATTACATGCCAAGGGTGGGCCCACGAGTTCTGCAGCTATGTAGAGCAAGATTGTTATTATTTGTGATTTTTGTTTATAGAATACACACAGAGAAAATTTTCTCTTAAGAATTTACTCTGAAAATTATGGTAATCGTGAGACAATATGGTATGAAAAGAATTTTAAAAATATTGTTACGTCCCTGGTCTTTCATCCCCTGAACATCATCCTCTGAGAGTCATCGTTAAGGGGGTTGTTTATTGACGACCGCCCTGTCGTTGTTTTTCGGCGACATATTAGATTTGGTCTAGCTGTCAACTCGGACGGACATGTCTAGATCAGAGCATTCTTTCATTCTTTCGTGCATGCATATTTTATTGTATCTTTTCGCTTTTGTGTATTAGATCGTCGCATTAAAGATCATAACATCACTACGAGATTATATTCATTTCGCGAGACGCGAGTGAGTGTGTGAGTGAGAAGCCTTTGCGATATTTCGCAAAAGCCGTCCCGAGGACGTAACAATATATTTAATTAATTTTATCATATCGGTTTTACCCTACCGGCAAAACTGGGTATTTTGACTACTTCAAAAAATCTTGTTGACCTTCCCTTTGAAAAGTATATAAATGCTTTGTTGTTTAATTATACATTGCAAGAGTTATACTTTTAGTGAAACTATACTTTTAGTAAAATGAATGAAACATTTTATATTTTATTGTGATAGATATTATTATTTTTTATTGTCATAAATATTAATCAGAGAAATTCTCATAAAATTTTTTCCATACCATATTGTCCCACGATTATTATGATTTTTAGGATAAATTCTAAGAGAAAATTCTCTCTGTGCATTTTTGTATTGTATTATAATTTAAATAAATCAAGATTTCGTAATTGCACGGTAATTTACATGCTTTTGAATGAGTACTCAGTTTTACCCTACCAGCAAAACTGGGTATTTTGACTACTTCAAAAAATCTTGTTGACCTTTCCTTTGAAAAGTATATAAATGCTTTGTTGTTTAATTATACATTGCAAGAGTTATACTAGTACAAAACAGCAGATATACAAAATTAGAAATTGTAATTGGTACAGTAATGATATTCTTCATGTTTGAAACAGAAATATTCGCCACACCATGCACAACGCATAAAAGCATTTTGTGTATCTGCTGTGTTGTACTAGTACAACTCTTGCAATGTATAATTAAACAACAAAGCATGTATATTTTATTGTTTTGTGTAAAAAAAGATTTAATAGAACACATAAATTGTGATTATGATGTATAAAAAGAAATTATAAAAAAGTATTTTCACATAAATTTACAAACTACATAAACTTAATTTTAAGGGTTAGTGGTGGGGGTAACTAAAAAAAAATTTTTTTTGGTACTTATCTACATGCAGTTTTGTAGAAATAAAGAAGAGATGCAACTTTTGTTTAAACTTTTTTTCGATATTTCTCACCATTCGACAGTAATTTCAAAAAAAAATAAAAAATCTAAATTTTCTTTAAAGGGTGATTTCACTCCCTCAAATCGTAATTCCGCACAAACAAAAAATAGTTTTGTTTACGGATGACCTACTCTACTTGTACACAATATTTCAGAATTTTCTGAATTTTTGGGTTGCCTAACCTCCCTTGCAAGTATATGATTGTATATATACTTATTTAATAAGAATGAAGAAGCGTTCACCTGATGTAACATGTGATGTAAATTTAATGGGCTTATTTCATATTTATACTAAATATATGAATATAAAAAATAATTTGTATATATATTTCAGGTTTTTAATCTTCATACATTTAAAGCCCCTTTTAATGTACTAAATTTATACTTAATCTAGGGGTACTTGAAAATTTTTTTATATTTATATTCATATATTATTGTATTTTCATAAATCCCTAAAAACTTATTACTTTTATTACGCCAGTAATAAAAAATTACCTATTGCAAACTCATGTAGAATTGTATGAAAAATTACTCATTGCAAATCCATGTAGAATTGTATGAAAAATTACGCATTGCAAATTTATGTAGAATCTTCTTCTTCTTCTTCTTCCTGAAACTAAAATCATGTTTTGTTCTTTTTCGTTTTACTAAACCTTTTGGGACGTTGAGGTCCAACTCTCGTGCCACTTTTTGGGTGGTCGATCAGGTGGTCTCCTTGTGTTTGGTTTCTCATCCCTTGCCCATTTTGCCCAGCGATTCTCCCCCATTCTGTCCACATATCCCTTCAATGTCTGCGTCTCGCTCTTACAAATCTCACTACGTCTTCTACTTTGAGTTCTTCTCGTATTGCTGCGCTTCTTACTTGGTCTCTTAACCTTACGCCCTTGATAGTTCTCAACGTTTTCATCTTTGTTGCTCTCTGTAAGGCTTTTGTTTTTGTGGTTTCTGCTCGGGTTTCCGCTGCATATATTAATACTAGTCTTATGATGGTTTTATAAATGTGGACTTTATTATCTGCAGACATGCATTTATTTTTCCAGATGAGATCCCTCAAGTAATCTGATATCCTTGAGGCTTTGTGTGCTCGAGTTCGAACTTCTTGATGTAGATTCTTGCAACTCGATATTTTAACTCCCAGATAACTACATAGCATATTTTGACTAATTGGTTTGTCATTTACTGTCAGTTTGCATCTGATGGGATCTCTTGATATTACTACTGATTCAGTCTTTTCTACTGATATCCTCATATTAAACTTTTCTGCTGTTGTTTGGAATCTGTATAGCTGTCGCCGTAAATCGTCCTTATTTTCTGCCATTAGTAATGCGTCGTCGATATAGTACAGTATTTTTATCGCTCTCTGCCTCATTCTGTATCCTCCTTCGCTTTTCTTTACACTTTGTATTATTTTGCCCATTATTAAGTTAAACAGAGTCGGGGTCATGCTGTCCCCTTGCCGAATTCTTGTCATTTTAGGTACTTCTTCGGTTAGGCCTTGACATGTCTTTATACAAGTCTTGTTGTTTGTATTGACGTGTTCTATGATTTTATAACTCTGCTCGACTTCGTGCTTTCGAAGTATTGATAGGAGATCGGGCAACCTCACTCTATAAAAGGCCTTTGTAAAGTCGAGTAGGCAGAGGTACAAGGGTTTGTTGAATTCTACGGATTTTTCTATTATCTGCCGTAGAATAAATATTGCGTCACTCGTTGACTCATTCCGTTTGAAGCCCTGCTGCTTTTCACTTATTTCAATTTTACTCATTATTTTGTTGGTTATGATTTTTATTAGTAATTTACAAGTACATAGTACGATTCTACATGGAACTCCGTTTGTAGCATTGCTGGACCCCAGCGGTACTGTTGCCGGTCTCAAGCCCGGATAAAGAAGAAGGGACATCTACAGACCGGACTAGCAACCCATCTGTAGATGTATTATATTAATTATAAATTAATTTATAATTGTGCTCACGAAACTGTGAAACAGGCCTCGGAATAGGGCTCGATACAGCCATCCCTGGCATAATGCAAAGATTCAACAAAAACGTAATCAATGATAACGGGGAAATGTTAATAACAACTTGTGTACATAACAAGCTTCGCATTAATAATACATTCAATACACATAAGTGGCAGTATAAGTATACCTTCGGTAACACAAGAGACCACAGTTTAACGATAGATACATTATCACCAGCAGGGAAGTTCATTCAAACCAAATCCTAAACATAAGAGTACTTACGTCTGCGAGCGTAAGAACGGACTATGAACTGGTTTTATGCAAATACTATTTTAAAGTTTACAACTTTCAGAAGAGAAGGCCGTCTTTATACATCCAAAAATTCAACATAGAATCATTCAAAAATGACAATACAAAAACACTGTACAGAAATAGATTGGAAGAAAAAATAATCTCCAACCCAATAATAGAAAATAATCACGTCGATATAACTTGGGAGAAAATAAAATCATATATGACCGAAAACGCAAAAAAAGCGCTAGAAGTCAAAAAAATAAATATCAACGGAAAAGGAAGAAACAAACCATGGTTTACAGACAATGTAAAGACAGCGAAACAAAAGAGAGAAGCCTATCTTAAATACAGAAATCTAGGAACAACACAGGAATATGAGAAATACAAAGCAGTCAGAAACAGAGTGAATAAAGCAAATAAATATGATAAAAATGATAAAAAAGGAGTATTGGGAAAAATTTTCACTTGAAATGGAAAACGATCTATATAGAGGAAGATCTGGAATATATTAAGAAACAGGAAGAAAGCCATCAATGAGGAAGTACAAATAAGTGCTATTACATTAGAGAAATGGATATTATACATGCGAAACCTGTATGAAAGTCAGGAAAATGGCAAGGAGAAAATTCCTATGGACACAAAGAATCCCCAGAGAATCCCATGGACGAAGAAAGTATAACAAACGGAAGTAAACGAAGCAATAAAAAGATTGAAGAACAGAAAAGCTTCAGGACCAGATAACATCTCAAATGAGATGATCAAGTATGGAGGTCCCAAATTAGAAAAAGTGTTGACAACTCTATTTCAAAAAATTACTTTAACAGAAAGAACCACAGAAGAATGGAAGAAAAGCATCATGACACTAATCTTTAAAAAAAGAAAATAAAAACAATCCTTAAAACTATAGAGCAATAACAATGCTACAGTCGAACCTCGCTAATTTGAACCTCGCTAACCTCGAAAATTTCTACAAATCGAAACAATGTTCGTTTCCCTTAAGAAAACCTCTGTAAGTCGAAAAAAAATACAAGATTAACTCGAAATTTTTGGAGTGACGTTTGACCTCTGTAATTCGAATTTTCAAAAACAGAGCCTTTATAATTCGAAACAAACTGTTAATGTTTTGCATGTTAAATGTTTGTTTAAACATATCTGACTTTATATACACTGTAAAAAATATTCTATTTAATGTAAGGGAAACTGGGGAAAAACAGTCACCTTAAGGAAAAGATGCTGCAGTTTTTATATTAATTTTGCTTTTTCTGTCAAACTTTGCAAAATTGAAAAGACATTTTCTTCCTCTTTTTAGTAGAATAATTATAAATTATTTATTAGTTCAAATTTTTTTGCAGTCAAAAGTTTTCTATATGCCTTCATAGTGACCATTTTACCCCAGAGACTGAGGTAAAATAATCCCTCAAAAATATTTTTGATACAGGTAATAGTTTCAATTAAATAATTATATTTATAATTTAAATTTATGTAACAAAAATTTTAGGCATTTTTTATCAAATAATGCATTATTAACTTGATGTTGCAAAAAAATTAACAAAATGCAGCACTGAAATTTTAATTGGGCTTCCATTTTATTGTGATTCTATGCGAGAATGATTTCTAGGCATTTTTGTACTATATCTGCAACAAAAACGCAGAGTAGTGCATTAAAAAATTTTTGAGACCAAGTAATTTCCTAAAAAGGAAGACCGTTTTACTCCGACCGTTCCATTTTTATAAAAAAAGGCTACGGAAAGACTGTCATCATGTGGATTTGCTATACTTATTAAAATATGTAGTATAAAACTGGGTCTTACTAGCATAATAACTTTATACAGTATCTCTCTTAATCACAAAACGTACAATGAAACAAAACAGGAAATTTATTTTATATCTCTAAAAAATCGAATTTTTTAAAATTTCATTGCTAAACATATCCAATCGCTTCAGCAAACCTTTACATGATGGCAGGACAGAGATAGAAGTACAATTGAACCTCGCTAATTCGAAAACCTTTACAAATCGAAACAATGTTCGTTTCCCTTGAAAAAACCTTTGTAAGTAGAAAAAAAATACGAGATTAATTAGAAATTTTTGGAGCGACGTTTGACCTTCGTAATTCGAATTTTCGAAAACGAAGTCTCTGTAAATCGAATCTTCAGAAACAAAGATTTTGTAATTCGAATTTTCAAAGACAAAGCCTCTGTAATTCGAAACAAACTGTTAATGTTTTGCATGTTAAATATTTGTTTAAACTTATCTAACATTATATACATTGTAAAAAATATCCTTAAATTTAATATATTCTTAATGTACATTTGCGGTCATTTTCATAGATTAATTTTATGTTATAGCTAAATACAAAATAGCTAAACCTCTATAATTCGAACTTTATTTTAATACACCTCAATAATCTGAAAAACTCTATATGTTAAAACTTCTATAATTCGAAGAATTTTTCTCTTCCCTTCAATTTCGAATTAGCGAAGTTCGACTGTGTAATATAAAATTCTACATGCAGATAACAATACTAATCGGAGAAATAAGTACAGGGTACCATTTTACCTCGGGTGACCATTATAGACGGGTTTCCCCTACTTTTAATTAGAGTTCCTCTAGTAAGAGTTAAGACAATCCGCCATATATAGCCAAATTCCAGAAGTTGTTTACGCGCCAATTTTGAATTGATATATTTCACTTGAACATTTATTTATACAATACAAAAAATAAATTAAAAAGAAGGTTAGATACAGTATATAAGTATATAATTATCTACGATAAAAATGATCTAAAAATTGTACTTCTGAAAAAAACTCAAAAATGCTGTTAGAACAATATAATAATAATATAGGTATAGGTTATATATATATATATATATCTCAAGGATGAAATAATGAATCAAAAATGAATAATATAAAACAAATGTTTAATTTTCTTCAAAAAGTTTATTTTTATTTTTAACAGATTTGTATGTACAAAGAAAACCAAAACTTTTATTGCTTGTTTTATTTTACATGTTTACGAAAATACTACTAGTGCAGCAAGAAGAACATAGGATATGTTTAAATAAGTATAAAATTAAAATTCTCTTTAGATCGCGAATTATTTTTACAAAAAATAGTTTAGCTAAACATTAATCATTTGAAACTAAATTAATATCTTTATAAATATCTAATTTTTGTTCATAAAAGCATATATAACAAATTTCCGAAATTATAACTGTGAGTAAATTATAGTGATATCCGTACTACTGGAACTTTTAAAATATCAGAACTACTGGAACTTTTAAAAATTAATTTTTCACGGAATTTGTGGAAAAATTCGAACGAATGTTCTTTAAGATCGATTATCTTGTTAATTATTGATTGGATCATTTTCATTCTTAATAATTTTCTTCAGAATTCTTGATTTATTAGTCAGAACTCTTGTCAGAACTACTGGAACTGTGATTAAATAAGTCAAAATTTCAAGTCCGTGCTACTATAATTACGATTTTTTTCAAAACTATTCTTCGAAAGTTTGGTCGAATGTAGTTTTTCGCAAACTATCAAGAACTCTTCATTATATGTAAAAATGTTATAATTAATCATCAGAACTAATTTAAAAAAATTTTTTTAAATTTTTTTTATGCAATATCAAAAATATTTTTTATTAATCAGGCACTCTAGTAAACGTAAAAACAAAGCAAATGAGCTATTCAGAACTATTCGATATTGATTTTTGATGAGAAGTTAGCACCCCCATTTTTTAAACTCAAATTTGAAACCGTTAATCGACAGAATTCTATTTATTAATAATAAAAAACTCTTAAATTTTTTAAGAAAAAGCCAGAACTCTAATCAGAACTATGAAAATTGCATGTCGGAGTATTAACTTTACACACCCACTACAGAGATCGAGTATTGATGAGTTTCTAAAAAAATTGAAAATTGAATTTGAAATAACTTCTGGATCGCTTGGATATTTTTTAAACGTGCTGATTGCACGTGACTTCAACGGTTTGATCTGTATTAGTCAAAAGGCATATGCAAAAAAAGTAATTCGGCAATTTAATTTAGAAGAAGCAAAGCCCATGTCAACACTGATCGATTGAGAAAGGCGTTTTGACAGAGGAAGTAGGAAGCGCTAAGCTGTTCTATATCAAGAAGCTGTTTGATGTATTTATCAGTAGCCACCCGTATTTGCTATAAACTATACAGGGTGTCCCGTAAAGACCGGATCAACGCTTGTAGAGTAAATTCCTAAGAGCTTGCAAGAATGGATACCTAAGATCATTTGGAGACTATTTTTCCTCAGCGAAAATGTCGAGGAAAGCCATCATTTTTTGCATGTTCCCAATTTTTGCCAGTGTTTTGAAACGCTCTCGAGCTAAGCTACAAGAATATGTAATGGAAAATGGTGGTTTCCATTTAAGATATTAAAGGTGACCTTCACGTGACCTTCAAACGACTATCCAAGATCAAACCAATGGTACCTTCTTATGTCTCCCTTCGAGTCAAATAACTTTTATTTAAAACATTTTTTGCTATAATGTGTACTTTCAGAAATAATAGCTTGTAACACTTTATGTAGGTCACCCTGTATATAAACAATATAAAATTTTAGGGGAAGTGATAAGTAAAACATTGTAATTTTTTCTTTTGTCTATTGTTCGCACTACCACAGTATATCCAGTAGCGCAACTCTCTGTCGGCGCCTTTGAAGTTAGTGTTGGTCAAAATGAAGTGCGCATGCGCGAAATAAGCGAGTTGCACAGTAATGTCATCTGAACTTTTCTCTTGCTCACTCTTGTTTGTTTTCTCTCTAACTATTGCCGCCAATTTCTGCCATCAAATGTACACATAAACATTTAAAGAGGGCATTTAAATGAGACAGAGAGAGACCGAAACAAGTAAGAGTGAACGAGAGAAAAGTTCAGATGGCATTACTGGGCAACTCGCTTACTTCGCGCATGCGCACTCCATTTTGGCCAACACAAAATCGAGAGAGTTGCGCTACTGGATATACTGTGACACTACTATGTGGTCTTTGTCACTAAAGTTGACTAATATGTGTGTAAAAGAGACAGAGTTACTGTAACTGCGCTGTACTGCTAAAACTACGCACATTGTTTTGTATTGAAATCTTGTATTAAATAAATATTAATTTGTTTGTTTTTAAAAGCATATTAATATTTATCTGAGAAGAAAGACCACGTAAACATTAACACTTATATCTCAAAATAATTCATTCAAACAGAATGGGCAAATCTTTCCCAAAATTGTATCTGTAAGCGGTACCTTTCAAGCGTCTCGGCAGAACAAAAGGACTGATTAAAAAATCAATTTTGGACATATGTTTATATGAACTGTTTTTCTCATTTAGATAAGTAGAAAACATTCCTAAAGTAACGATCCATATTTATGAGACACTCTGTATGTACACGCACGCACACACGCACACACGTATACAAAGCACTTCTTATGCTCTATTGCACTTATAACTTGAGTGATGAGATGTTAGCCACTGTAGCTCAATAACTGCTTTTTTTTAGTTGTGGCATTCTAATGAAAACTTTTCATTTATCAGAACAATATAAACTATTAATACACAACTGCCACCAAATCCACTAAAAGCCATTTTCTCATAAGATTTGGTTCTTCTATCAAAATTGATATTAACATTGATGCCTAAAGACATTTATCTATTATATTGTGCTTGAATGCGCAAACGTCGAACAATCTGATTAATCAATTTTATACACTTAACACTTATAGTATTTGAATTTTCGTCTCAAAATGACTTCAGAAGAGTCTGTCATTAACGCGTATTATATGCGAAATCTGCGACACCCTGCATAGAATTATTTAAAATAAATGTAGAAATGAGAGAGAGAAAGAGAGATAGATTATTTAATCTCACTGTTCAATTGTAGGATTACGGTAGAGATTATTTAATAGGAGAGCGTCTCGAGAGCAAGGAAATGTCAGAATAAAGCAAGTCAGGAATTAATATGATACGTTAGCTTTAATACTGGATGGCCAGATATATATAAATGTACAGAACATAAGCCCGAGATAGGTAGGTCACAGAGCTTGCATAAATATAAACAGATGTTGTTTTGTCGACTGATCCTTCATAACTCTGCGACTGTTCGATATCGACTCGTCGCGTAACTAAATTGATCGATCATGCGCAAACAATCTCATGTATCGCAGTCAGAACACGCGTGCCCCGAATTAATATAAAATACAAAGTTGTCTACATAAAATAAAACATTTAAAATTAATATTGAGTTATATACCTGAAAGTATTAGCTGACGAAATTGGACATTGTGTCAGATGTGGTACACCATCATAATATTGATATCCATTTTGAAAGATTCCATGCCAATGTATAGTTGCTTCAAGACCTTCGGCTTCGTTTTGTAAATCAATGATAAGATAGTCATTTCTGCAAACCTTAAAAATAGTGTTTATATTTATATAAAGTGTCAAACTGTAATCAATACACTCAAATATTTTAAAAAGATATCTCAATATTTCTTTTCTTATTTTAGTTTCATATTTTATATTTATATTTTATGCTTTTAAGAAAGAGAAATAATTCAATAAAAATAATTTATGTTTAATTAAAAACGCATCAAAGAATAAAAAAAAGTATAGATAATTTAAAACAATTAAACTATGAATTTTTTACGTTAACGCAAACGACAGTAAGATCATATATAAAATTCACAACTATTATTTAATTTCAACATTTAACTTCAACAATTAAACTAGTATTTTTAGGATACATCCCTGCTAAATTAGCAGACCTGGAAGTGTATAAAAGAGTTTGCCAAAGCTCCATTGCCTTGCACTAATATGCAAGAAACAATCAAGCTCCAGCAACATTGAAAATAAAAAAAAGCAACTCATACCAAATATTGAAGAAAAGTATAAATTAAAAAAAAATAATAATTTGCAAATGATTAATAAAAGTAACGAAAAAAACACTGTTAAGTGTATTGTTACGTCCTGCGGACTTCACGATCCTTTTCTCTTCCCCGATTTACGCAAATTCGCGTTTTACGAAAAGATTAATTATAAGACTCGAAATGGAAAACGTGAGACAGCGATTGCGAAAGAGCCCGACGCCAGACCGATGAAAAACAAGTGAGATTAAGAAACTTGAACAAATAAGCGACCGATAATTTCTTAACTATCTTAGACGGAAGAATAATAATGTCGAAATCTCTCGATTGACACATGATTGTCAACAAGTACCAAGGGCCGAAATGAAGAAACTATTACTCATCTAAGTGAGTAATACACGTCGTGTAAAGGAAAAAACACCGAAACCTGTGACTATGAGTCACAAAATGCATCCTCGCCCAAGAACTGCCCTTCGGACTACAGACTACAGGTGGGGCAGAGAAACTGTATAAAAACAGGGAAACCTTCAGGAGAAGAGGCAGTAACAATTAACAATTAAGAGGTAGTCAGTTAATACTTCTGAGAGCGGAGCACCTTGCCGAAACCATCTCCAATCTACTATCGCAAGGTGATATCCAACCAAGACGAAAACTCCAAGTGGCTTACCGCACCGATCCAGCATCATCGCACGCTCGGTTGCTCGCTTTCTCTCATCTTACACCGCAACCTATAAACAGTATATCTCAACATTCTGACTTATACCAGCTTACGTTAGACTTTTCTAGTCACTGTGTAAAATGATGACGGAATTTCCACTCACGTACGGTCATTTCACATACTGACACACTATATCTATAGAAATTGCAGATTGTAAGGTATTGTTTTTACATGTATTATATGTTTTATTGGCTTATATCAATATTATAACATCTACGAGCCTTAATGGTTTTTGTTATTTTAGTCTGAAGAGGACCCGATATAGGGTCGAAACGTAACGATAAATAAACGCATTATCACTAGCCAGTTGGTCGTTTAAAAATTTCTTTAACCTTGTTTTATAAGTACTGGCGTTTGAATCTTTTACTTTGTTATAAATAGTAAGTCGACTAAATTTTTCTTTTACATCCATATATTTGAGACAATTCTCGAATTCAGAACTTTAGAACCCTTGTTACTTTTATTAAGTCTCGCAGCCACTTAATCGTCTTCTTTTCATTTCTCGCATTAGTGGCGGAACTCGCGAATTCTTTCATTTATCCTCTCCAAGTATTATAACTTTATCAAATATATAACTAATCTAATTAAATAACTTTACATTTACATAAGAACAAAATACATGCTAACGACAAGTCATAATTAAAATAATAATAATAATTAATATTATAAAATTTAAGAATTGTTTCAAAACAAGTTATTCTCCGCTATTATTTTTTTTTTTGGTTCACTCTCTTGTGAACGATAAATGGGAACGTCACGTCTGTAAACAAGCTATCGCGAACCTAGTAGTAACTGACTCTAGCTCGTGGCTCAGTAACTGACTTCAAATGCAATCGTCATTAATATAATATAATGATACGTCACGCTCACACAACTATTCATGGAATGTGGTATCCGTCAAATATTTGTAGAGACTATAATTTAATTCTTTAAATCTAAATTTATATATTCCTTCGAACCTTTTAATTTCGTTATAATTAATTAAACAAATTCAATTAGAACTATAATAAAGAATGTTAAATTTATATTCATTTATTAGTTTGAATAAAAATTAAGTCTTAACAAAAAATTTAGTAACCGTCCTTTAAAATCTCTCTTCCTCTCTTCCACTCTCCTAAGATCGCACAAGGACCTGTCCTGTGTAAAAGGGATTAAGTTCCCTTACCGAAAAAGGACCACCGAGCGAACGCCCGAGATAAACAAGGTAAAAGCGACTATTTCAGCCGTTGACCTGTTATCGGGCTCGACAGTTTGTTCGACTTGAAATCTGATTGATTTGGAGAGATATTTGTTACGACCTCCGTAAGGCCTATCCTTCCCGCAGGCCAGGACATAACTGTATATTAATAGATATACAAACTAATAAAATATATTAGAGAGTACACAGATAGATTAAATATGCAGGTAAGGATAACATCTGGATAAAAGTAGGAATATAAGGAGAGTTCTAACTCGGGTCCTCCGAGGGGGGGTGCGGGGGCGGTGGGATCTCCGAAGAGAGTATGTGCCGGATTACCGTTCACCGACTTTTCCGATTTGCTACCGATTTATTCACCATTGCACGCTGTCCCCTCGGAATCGGCGTTTCCGAGATTGGCAACGGCGTCGCAAATTTTGCGAGATAACGATGCATCCCCCCATCGTTCCCGACTCTCCGTCGGAAGGCTGCGCCCGGCGAACACCAGCCGGGCAATGCAGCAGGCGCATTGCGCCCCCTAAACTTTCGCGAGTCTAATGCCGTCGAACGGCATATTAATATACGGGTGGTATATAGCCATACGATATACGGCACGTATACCGCCGCGCCGAACACGCCCGACGGCGGCCGAATCCGGCCGAAGCACACCGACGCGGCAAGTACCGTTATCCAGCTGCCGGATGATCTAGCTCCGAACGGGTATAAAAGGAGCCCTAGATCCTAGACTCGGCATTCCCTCTCCCGATCCGATTCCCGTCAGATCAATAGACAACGATTCGGACGATTGAGATAGAGTGTACTCCGTCTCGGCTGAGAGGTCCGCAGCCGTCCGTAAGGAGTCTTCCGATTCGACCGGGAAACCCGAAACAGTCGGTCAAAGGGGTAGAGTGTGCTCTTGCCTCTCTCGAGTCATTCGCGAGAACCGACTTCCGACCCGCCCGCTTCCGCTTCCTCACCTCGCTGCAATAAACGCAGCCCCGGTCGCATTCTTGCGAGAGAGGACCCTTCGCGGCTCTCCTAACGCGCCGCCCTCTCTCTCGCGCCGTACACAGCGCTCACCGCGCCCCCGACCACGCGCGTCTCGCTACACGCCCGCGGTCCGTCTTCCCGAATTTCTTCAATATAAGAAATCGCGCTTTTCCCCCGAAAGTGGCCCCGCGGCCATCATTAGCGTAACCCCGACTCTCGCCGACCTACCGATACGCCCCGGGCGCACTAATGGCGTGCGCGAACAACATATGTAAAATCATTACTGCGATACGTTTAGAAACCGAATATTCTTTTATATATTCTTCACCGCGATACGTTTAAATACCGAATCTTATATTCTTTACCGCGATACGTTTACGTACCGAATACTATGTTGTTGCATTGTCTACTGCGATACGTGTAGATACCGAGTGTTACTTTATATGTTATTTAGCGAACGATAGTTTAAAATGTTATTACCCGTGGTACGTTTACTGCGCGTCTTATGAGTATCTCGCGAGTTATTACGATACTGCATATTATTCTCCGTGCGATGTCTAAATCGCGGTGCCTGCATATGTATCATTTTTCTTGTGTTTATTTCTTTTATTAAATAGTTTTATTAACGTAAAATTAACCGCGTGTTCTGTGTCGACCTCTTTTCGAGCCCTGATCCCGACTGAGCCGTCCGACGCTCGCAAAAAGCGGCTGTTACAATATATATACATATTCTTCCGATATGACTCGGATCGGAAAAGAGAAAAACATGTGAATTTGTTGTACGTGGAGGAGGACGACAACGTTGGACATTTCGCGTACATAAAAAATTTGTTTCGCCTCTTAAGCTCGCAACTGAGCAAACACAATGGTCAAAAATATATCTGTGATCGGTACGTATATTTATTGCAAATTATATATAATTGTAAATAAAATTGTAATTTTTTCATAGATGCTTGCCCTACTTTAATTTGATCAAAAAGTTGGAAGCTCACATTGTGGACTGTCGAGAAATGAACGACTGCGCTATCAGATTACCAAGCGATAAGGATAAATAGCTCGGCTTCGACAACTATAACAGAAAGGAGCGGCTTCCGTTCGTGGTGTACGCCGACTTGGAGTGTGTGCTGAAGAAAACACAACCAAAACACACGTCATACTATCAACATCATGAGGTATTTAGCGTCGGGTACTATGTGCAATGCTCGTACGATGAAACATTATCCACGTACCGATCTTATCGCAACGCCGATTGTATCGGGTGGTTCGCCAACAAACTCGAGGAATTAGCGCATCGCGTAAAGGGTATCTTGTCCACCAATGTCCCCATAATAAATTTAAATCAGACGAGTGGGAAACATTTCACAGCGCAACGCAATGTCATATTTGCGAAAAATCGTTTGCGCCGGACGATAATCGAGTACGCGATCATTGTCATCTGACCGGGCGATACATGGGTCCCGCACACTTAAACTGTAATCTAAATTACAAAGATTCTTATGTCATTCCTATAGTTTTTCACAATCTATCCGGCTACGACGCACATTTTAACATCAAAGAAATAGCTACCGCATACGAAGGACGCGTAGATGTGCTTCCAATAACAAAAGAAAAATACATTTACAAAGTCTGTCAATGACGACGACAAAGATCGGAAAGCTTGTGTAAAATTACGATTCATCGATTCATACAAATTTCTCAGTACTAGTCTTGACAAACTGGCATCCTTCCTCGAGAAGGATAAGTTAAAAATTGTACTTTCCAATTTTTCCGCATTATCTGCTCACAATTCCGAATTATTGACGCGAAAAGATGTCTTTCCGTACGAGTACATTGATTGTGTGGACAAGCTGCAGGGCACGCGTTTACCTCCGCGCGAATTGTTTTACAGTTCCTTGACTGGTGATACAGTATCCGAGAGCGATTACGCGCACGCCGTCAACGTGTGGCAGCAGTTCTCCATTCAAACTTTGGGTGAATACAGCGATCTGTACTTAAAAATTGATGTCTTGTTGTTGGCAGATATATTTGAAAACTTTCGCAACACTTGCACGGATTCGACCCTGCGTACTACTACATTCTTTCCAGTTTTACGTGGGATGCTAAAACATACACGCGTAAATTTCGAACTATTCACAGACATTGACATGGTTATGTTTATTGAACGGGGTATACGCGGCGGTCTAAGTCAATGTTAAGGCAGATATGCGTGGGCCAACAAAAAGTATATGCAGTTGTACGACTCATATAAACCATCATCGTACCTTATGTATTTCGATGTAAATAATCTGTACGGAGGGGCAATGTGTCAACCGTTGCCTTACGCCGAATTTCGATGGGTCGAAGACATTTCAAACTTTGACGTTAGCGCGATCGCTCCGGATTCGCTCATACAGTACCGACCAAAATTATATCACCTTTTGATTTTTTCTGCATAACTTGTTTTAAAGTGCACGGATCTCTATCAAATCATAACATGTTTTGAAGGTTGGTATAACATTGAATTATAATTCAATATATGTTATACCGTCCTTCAAAATATGTTATGATTCGTGTAGAGATCCGTGCACTTTAAAACAAGTTATGCTGAAAAAATCAAAAGGTGATATAATTTTGGCCGGTACTGTACGTTATATATTCTCGAGGTCGATTTGGAGTATCTGCAAAGTAAACACAACACGCACGCTGACCGACTGTTCTGTCCGACGTGTGATAAACCGCCAGGCAAGCGGGAGGACAAGCTTCTAGCGACTCTGTACGATAAGAGGCGTTACGTCATACACTACCGGAACCTGCAGCAGTGCAATCGTCACGGTCTTCATATCATAAAGATACATCGTATACTACAATTCGCTCAATCTGCATGGCTACGCGATTACATCGAACTCAATACAAAATTTAGAACACAAGCGAAAAATGATTTTGAGAAAAATTTGTACAAACTGATGAACAACGCGGTATTCGGCAAAACTATGGAAAATGTTCAAAATCATGTGGATATAAAATTATTGACAAAGTGGGATGGATAATATGGTGCGGAGGCGATGATTGCAAAACCAAATTTCCATAGCAGGAGCGTCTTTGCGGAAAACTTAATAGCCGTTGAATTACGTAAACTCGAAGTAAAAATGTACAAACCAATCTATGTCGGTATGTGCATACTCGACATATCGAAAGTGTGTCTATATGAATTTCACTACGAGTACATGTCACCGCTCAATCGTGAAAGATAATGTACACCGACATCGACAGTTTAATATATCACATCGAGTGCGACGATGTGTACGAGAACATAAATCGCGATATCGTTAGATTCGATACGAGCGATTATCCAATTGATAACGCGTATACCGCATGCAAACAAAAAGGTGCCGGGCTTGATGAAGGACGAGAATAACGGCGCGATAATGACCAAATTCGTCGGGCTTAGAGCAAAAATGTACGCTGTGAGGGTAGACGGCAAAAAGGACACTAAAAAGGCAAAAGGTGTCAAAAGTAACGTAGTAGCGCGTAGTATAACATTCGATGATTATACGCAGTGCCTGAATGATGAGATTGAAATAACGCGACAGCAGTCTTGTATAAGATTGAAATTGCATGAAGTGTATACCGTCCGCGAGACGAAAATTGCTCTGAGTCCGTACGACGACCAGCGGTATGTCATACCTGATTCGACTGACACATTACTATGGGGACATTACCGGATACCCTTATAAAAATATAATATAATGTATGTGATATAATGTTATGTAACATATGTGTATATTGTAACAACTATTGAAAAGAATGTATTAATAAAGATTTTGTATTATATTTCATATATATTTTTATATTTCAAATACTTTATATGTTGTACACATTATGTTTTTACTTTTTGAGGAATTAATAAATACAGTCTATATGAATTAAATAACATTGTCCTTATGTATCCAAGAGTTATCAAATCCCAGCCATTTCACGTAAATCTCGTCATCCCTCCTGCGCAGTACTTTCTGCACGAGATATATGTCCGGATAATTCGCGCGATGCAACTCGTGCTCGTAGAACACTCCAGCGACAGATTTTTTGCGATAGTCCTCGAGTAGATAGCTTACGGGATTAGTACGCTGCACTTTAACAATCTTAAACACCTCGGTTGTCCAATTTGGTGTGTAACTCTTCTCGAAAAGTTTCTTGTACTTGCTAACGCGGACCGAATCACCTACTTTGAACTTTGCCGTACCCGCAATATTTATGCAATTGTACACAGTAGCCAAAAGTCTTTCAGCGATCGCGGGGGTGACGTCGGCGGGTCGCATGCCGATTGTTCGATTCTTGCGCGCGCTGTAATCCGATACGAGTCGCGGCAACGCCTCGATCCACTTGTAAGTTCCATTCAGCGTAAACATCTTCCACATGTCGTTCTTCAGCGTACGATTAAATCGTTCGACGATCGATGCCTTCAATACTGAATATGTAGAATAGTGATTGATGTCATGTTTTTGCCTAAACCATTGCACGTCAGCGTTGTAAAATTCCTTCCCCATATCGGTTTGAATGTTTTTCGGGCATCTCTTGCTATCTCGAATTATCGCGGCGATAGCGTCAGCCGTCTCGCTTCTGCCTTTACTCTTGAGTGGTACACCCCACGCGTACTTGCTCAACACATCAATGACGGTGAGTATGTAGTGGTAACCTTTGTTGAACGAGAGTATGGACGCATCTTGACGATATCAGCTTGCCACAGGTCATCGTATCCTCGCACTATGACATGTCTTCGGGGAAAATTTTTTCTCGCCGGCGCGTGCAGTTCGTTCACCAACTGCTGTCTCTCTAAACTATGCTGTTTCTTCACTTTGTCGGTTTTTCTCGATCGCCGTTTGTTGTTTGTTTTATCATTCATTTCCGTTTGTTGTTCAATAGCTGTTCTTAATCGTCCGCTACCGTTCGATAGCTGTTCTTGACCTGTTCGTAGCTGTTTTTGACTCGTTCGTAGCCGTTCTTGACTCGTTCGTAGCTGTTCCTGGCCCGTTCTCGAGCTGTTAGATAACCGTCCGACAGTCGTTCCTGAACTGTTCGTTGTCACTATCTAGCCGTTCGTAGCCGTGTCTGGGTCGTTCACTACCGTTCATTGTAGTTTAATAGCCGTTCGATAACCACTTGTAGCCGTTCGATAACTGTTTGTAGCCGTTCGATAGCTGTTCGTAACCAGTCGATAATCCCTTCTAGCTGTTCGATAACTGTTTGATAGACGTTTCTGAACCATTCGCAGCCGTTTCTGACCCGTTCACTGTCGCTCATTACAGTTTGATAGCTGTTTCCGAGGTAGCGTTATTCACACGTTGAAGTTCGTTTATCGCAGTCTGTAACTCTTGCACATCCTTCTCGAATGTAGTCAGCTTCTCGTCTGATTCTTTCTGTCGATTCATCAACGTTTTAACGTACTGTTCCACGTACAGTTTGTTGACAGCATCATTGTCAGCCTCAAGTTGCGCACACGTCGAATCTTGCGCGATTTCGCGTCGTAGTCTGTAGCGACGCGACACAGAGCGTTTCCGCGCACGTAACTTCTCACCAATCTATCCCAATGATCGCTTGTGCCGTTTGCATCATTTCTCCGTTCGAATAATCCAAATTTGTTGATAGGCATTTTTTCGATGCGAATGACGTTGATCGACTGATTAGTATTGTCGAGACCCCGTATAATAATGCCGACTTCGCGAAGTTCCTCGATGATTGATAAGATCTCATTATCGTGAGCGTTGTGGCCAGCTCTGCGTGAAGCGTCGAGCAATCGTAGCCAATCCACTAGCTCGTTGGGGTCGTCCCAGTGCACGTAATCGATCTTATTGTCGGTTAGCGTCATCGCTTGAGGCATGAATACACCCTTTCCAGATTTTTTCGTTTTCGGTTCGATTGACATCAACGGTGCGATTATTTGTTTGTACTTGTATCCCCTGTTGCTCCATAATTGGCCTTGCGCATTATATTTGCGTTTATGCGCGTTCATCGCCAATAATATGCTCTTGTATTTTTGCATATCGTCATCCGTGTACATAACGTCATTAGGAATCCTCTTGAAGATCAGCTCGTATAATCCTGGTGTACCAATGTACTTCACTTTGTCTATAATTATAGAATCGTATTTGTCGATGTCGAATCGTTTGTTACCGAGCAACATTTCATCCTTATCAAAATAGACACCGTATACCGTGATAGATCTCGTTTTTTTCGTCGCCACCGAGGAGAGCGCTCATGTATTTTTGTCCCAGTGGCCCCAAGTGCTCTCGCAACATTTCTTGACCTTCCGACATTTGTAACACGTTTCGAACGGATGTTTCCAGTGAATTGCCTGTGGTTTCGAAAACATTTTCGTTTGCGAGTGATTCGGGAATTGTAAATGGTACGATTCTCGTTGTCGCGAACTGTGCAGAGGTGGATGTAGTGTAGAGTCTGTGTAGAGGTTATCGGCGGTTCATCCAGTAAAAATCCATCCGATGTACGTGGCGTCGATGAGTGAATTGTGTTTGGCCGTTTTCTCTTTTTCGGTGTCGCATCTTCTTCCTTTTCATACCGTTTAACTGTGGGTAACGTTTTAATTTTCACGTCAGCGTTACTCTCCGGTTCGTTTTTCACCGCGATCGAGCTCGCGTTGTCGACAATCTTTTGTAGCGGCTCGATAATAGGTTTAAAGTGAGTCTTGACCGCGATATCGTCATCGATCTATCCGGTCTTTAAAACACGATGTTTCTTACGGATCGATTCGCTCGTTTTCACAATCTCTTTCGCAATCTTTTCACGTTCGCGAATGTTATCGCTCATAGCCATGTCGGCAGAGTGCTCGCGTTTCACGCGACCGAACACAGAATATCGGCAGCGACTAATCGTTTTGCGGTATCGCGAACTCGTTAAATCCTTTTCTGTATCGCCCGTTTGTAAACGAGCAGTCCTTATCTATCACTAGGAATCCATACTTTTGTTGCCAATAAATACGATATAAATTTACTGAAATCCTTGTACGACATGTCGGTATTCACGTGATCGTTGTACACGTGTTTCAAGTTGGTACCGTCCTGTTTAAACAAGATCAGTAAGTTCGCGTTGTCGCGTATAAAATGTTTTGGTATTCTCGCGTATAAAATGTTTTGGTATTCTCGCGTATAAAATGTTTTGGTATTCTCGCGTACGTCTGACAGAGATAGAATCAGTCGACGTTCGAGTGGCGTCCCATTGAGAAGTACTCTCTTATTGTATCTTGCTTGTCACACGCCACGTCATCAAAGACGAAAATCGAGTTTGGACGTGCCTCGTTTGGTGGAATGACGTCACTGTTATTGGAGAATGTAAAGTAGCCGATTTCGTTGATCGACGTCAACAAATTCTCCAGATACCGATATTTCGGCTGTTGCAGTGACTTTGAGTACACTTGCATGTTTTCGAAGCAAACGCCGTGCGGGTTTTCTATCGAACTAATCAAGACGTTAGTTTTACCGCAATTCGAGGGGCCGCAAACAATCGCGCGTATAGTAGTCGGTAACATCGTACCGTGTCTGCGCATCTCCACGTTGTCTCCCATCGAGCGTAATCTATCGTCGCAATTCGTCACGCGTATCGTCAAAGGTTGTCGCACGAATCTCATTTTTCCTACTCCCCGATTGGATCGAACGCCTGCCTATTTATAGCTGCGCGGAATCACGAATCGCTCAGTAACGAAAAAATGTTTGTCCTGCTGACAAGTGCTTCCGATATTCACGGTTTAAGCACCGAACAGCTGCAATTTGTGCCAAAAGCAATTTTATTGCGAATCTGTGAAAATCGCTTCCTCTACGTGTAGAACAAGCTTCTGGAACACATAAAGACGAATCCAGAGATTCAGGCCCGTCGCTGTTGTTTCGAACATTACAATCGACTGTGGCAGCGAACGCACATCGACGTTCCAGCGCCGATGATAAAGGATTGCAGCGAATGTCAACGAAAATAGGTAGAGGCATATCAAATCACGCGATAAACGCACTTCCGATCGAATTCCATATCCCCCGGCTATCAGTTTTGCGGTCCGGGCACGCGGCTACAGAAGCGATTAGCCAGAGGCGATCGAGGTATCAACCCATTGGACGCGGCCGTGAACACGATATTGCATACTCTCAGAACAACGATCTCACCGAGAGACACGTGGCGCATAAGGTACTCGCCGAGAAAGCGCGAATTAGCATCGTTACGAGAGATTTGACTCTCGGTGAAAGAGCCGTCGCCACAGCTGTCTAGGCAGCGATGAAAGTCAAGACGAAGCTCGGTATGGGCCTGAAGTCGACGAAGACGAAGAAACGGATACTGATTGGTGGAGCGGCTGGCGTAGCAAAGATGGTGAACGACGGAAAAGCCTCGCAACAGTTGCAAGAGATGTTACGTCAGAATCGCGCCATGGAAGGTCACGGACTGTATCTCGCTCAATACAAACGCGGACGAGGAGTTTCAAGGAGGAAAAAAAAACGTCAAGGAGACGCTAAAAATGCCAAAGGGCGAATCTACCGACGTACAATTGCTGCAACTGGCAAAACGTATGCGCATTCCATACTTTAGAGGTGTTTTCATGCGTGATTCGCTACCGATCGGTGGTATATATCAAAACGAGAGCAGCATCGTAAATTTGGATAACGCTAAAGGACCAGGTACTCATTGGGTGATGTACGCAAAGAGGGGGAATCGCGCTATATATTTCGACAGTTTCGGCAATCTTCGACCACCGAATGAATTGGTGCGATATTTCGGGCGGAACGTGACGAAGATACAGTACAATCACACACCTGTTTAAACTTACGATCAGAGCATCTGCGGACAATTGTGTCTGCAGTTTCTCCGAACGGTCGATACATGCGAATTTAAAGACAGACATTGCATTATTTAACTCAGTATTCGTTAAACAGTTTTGTCGATATGTCTATGACATTCACGCTGACTGGGAAGAGTAGCGTCCTCGCGGCAAACTACTTTCGCGCCATAGATTTGAGCGACGATGAATACGAACTCGGTCTAGCGGATTTTGAGACTTATCACACGATATCGAACGTGAATTCCTCGAATAATAAATTTTACTTTGGTAAAGATGACGCGAAAATTATGATTCCTGAGTTTTTGAAACATGTAATTTCACGGAGACGTCCGCGACACGCTGTTCGTGATGACGATAAAAATACATTGACAATGGTGATTTTGAAAATGGAGAATACCCAATAGTGCTCTGCGCTAATTACAATACCATGAGAAGTGAGATCAAATGCGCCTACAGAATAAACTTTAGCAAGCCCAACAACATTGGAGCATTGCTGGGATTCTCGAACCGTATACTGCAGCCGCGAAAATGGTACGAGTCGGACATGTCGATTAACATTATCAACATAAATATTATCCGCGTAGAGTGTAACGTGACCGCGGGCGCGTACAGCAACGGCAAACTCGTTCATACGATACATGAATTTTCACTGAGGGTACCACCAGGATATAAGATATCGGAAACGCCGGCACAGATCATTTACTTGCCGATCATCGCGCGGAGCATTACGTATTTAATTTTACGCGTTGTCGACCGGAACGGACGATTGCTCGATTTTCGAGGAGAGGAGATCACCATTAGATTGCATGTATGACGGCGACAGCAATAACCTACGTGTGCTGCGCATGAGATGCTCGTGTTGAACGGATCAAAAGACGCGAGAGATAACACAATCTTTACGAGGCCAGCGACAACAACGTCAACATTTGCTAATATCCAATCAGCAGGTTGCGCAAAGAAAAAGAAACTCAATACATTGAACGTTGCGTTTTTACAATCTTTAGGATTCGCGCTGCGAAATATCTGAACAATGACCAACATCCTCAACATCGGAGAAGATTGCAAAACGCATCGTCAAGATTGAGACTCACACGTACAACCCGTTCGCCAACGCCACGTTCGGACACAGTGATGAGATAAGAATACCCATACAACAACAGGATCTGTATGCGTTGCCGTTTGACAGTTTTCTATATATCGAAGGGGAATTAAAGATAAATAGACCAGCTGAAGGATCTAATGTGATATTGGGAAATAATTGCGTCGCATTTATGTTTGATGAGATTCGATACGAACTCGATGGCGTGGAGATTGATCGCAACAGAAACGTAGGAGTAACAACTGCGCTAAAAAACTATGTAACGATATCATCCGATAGAAGCGTGATTATGAGAAACGCCGGCTGGAGTGAACCGACTATTGTGAATGGATACTTCAATTTTTGCATACCGCTTTACATGCTATTGGGATTTCGCGAGGATTACAGACGCGTGGTGATTAACGCTCGTAATCATCAATTGTTCTTGACGAAACGAATCGATCAAGAGCGCAACCATGGATGTAAGATTGGAATTTGAGTGTAAGGAGAACGTGCCGATGAATACCACTGCGTACTGTCTCATCATACATGATCGTGTGATCCAGTACAACCCGTTGACCAACGTTGTACGCAAAATCATCTAAGTGTTTGCATCAATTTAGAGAGGGGGAAAAGGAGCAGGATATAAATCAAAGTGTTTTGATATGGTTGTAGAGTTTCCTCATTCCTCTCGACTGACTCACATCGAAGAGAGATTTCATCATGTCTGTACTAACCTTTGTCGATCTGCAAGGATTCATTGTTTCGAACAAATTTATTGCAAAGGAAGTGGCAGTACTGAAAAGGGGAACTGTTCTCGCGCACTACATTTTTAAGAGTCCTGTACCATGGTATCTTCTTACAAAATCTGAGAAAACTCGGGCTTTATGGTTGATGATGAATCATCATGGACTGCATTGGGAGGATGTAATCGTTGCGTACAGCATGGCGAAACGATTGATTACAACGGCTGTGATTGAAGATGATGTAATGCAGTCTACTGTATACGTTAAGGGATGTCAGAAACGAGAATGGTTGGCTGATATGCTCGGTGACGATGCGAGAGAAAACTTAATCATCGAGACCTTGGATGCTGATTACGACGATATCGAGTCTCTAAATAATCTAGATGTTAAGAACACTATGCGATGTGGAAAACATGTTAAGAATTGTGCATTACAAAATGTATTCAAAATATTTAACTGGTGGTCGCAACGCCAGAAAGAATTGCAAGATTTGGAAAAATAAAATATTTAAACATTGATGTGTTTTATCTCTTATTCCCCTTTTCCAATCCTTTGCTCGCGAATCGTTTCTAAGAATTTTTTTTTCCAAGCGCCATTTTCCCTTCTCCTAAATTTCATAGCACATTAATCTCCCACCACATTTACCCATTACTTTAAAAAAATAAGCGTCATGTATACTCGATTAATTTCTTTATATGATCAGTGTCGCGTTAACCGTTCGTACTGGTGGTTTCACTTTAATAACGTAGAAAAAATGTACTCTACCGAAAGAAGCAGCGTTGTCGGCAGACATGTGAATAATTACGTTCCGAGTTGTGACAAAACTCCATCGTTTGAGAACAAATGCGACAAGTAAGTTTAACTTTTTCTATTTTTCTATTTTATATCTTTATATTTTTTACTAATTATATTATTTTTAAACTAATTTTATTTTCACAACATTTCGTTGGAGCGTCGTGCGGTTCGTATACTAGGCAGACGATACGCATTGACAGCTACCGAATTCAAATTCCTCGAAATTGATATCAACGTGGGTCCACCGAGTTACGTGGAGATCATTATAGGAGATCATCGAGGAAAGGAACTAATATTATCTCTCGAAATATGGAAAAGACTCTACGAGCAACGTCACAATATTTAGAATTTCCTTCGCAGCGACTCTAAAGGTGTCTACAATTTTATAAACGTTGGACCGCTAACAGTGCGAATTCATACAATTAACGACGCCAAACTCATAAGTCTCGAATCTTCAAATGTACGCATGATGATGATCGAATCGACGTTACATTGTATGTTCGATCTCGATCCATGCATTGATATAACTTTTGATCGATTGGTTAGAATTACAGAGACGGTCGATGTCAAGTTTACACAATTTTCTAATATCGCGTCCACTGTAACGGATAATAAAGAAGTATCAAATATAATACGCGCTAGCAACGCCTTCAACAAGCATCATCTTATCGATTGCGAGCTGGCAACTTTAGTTTTTAGTCAAAAAAATATGTAAAAGAATAATAAAGAATTTTTTTAAGTTTAAATTATGATGTAATTTCTTTGCACGCATTTCCCATCCGCACTCTCTCTCCCACCCGTAAACAGTTCCCTAGCTATCATACGTATAGCTCCCAATAGTTGTGGGGTCCTTGCGGGGATGATGTCATGTGGGCAAGGGGACTGCGAGGCTAGGGACCGAGAGGCTACAACCGCCTCCCCAACAAAAGGGAAGAAGAAGAACGTAGAGGAGGCGGTTAGAGAGGAGGGAGACGCACCCTCGGAGACACCCCTCACAAGCCCGGCTCCTAACCAAGAGGAGCCCATGGAGAGGAGAACTCTACGGGTGCGCACCAAACGGGAAGAGGAAGAAAAGCTTCCCGAGGATGGAGCTAAAAAGCAGCGCCTTCGGGAAGACATTAAAGATGGAGATCCCGCCGCAATGGAAGTAGCGGCGGGAACGGATGCCAATGAGCCGGCTCAGGATGGCCTGTAAAGTACTGCAGGCCAACCTGAATCACGCGAAGGACGCCCAGGACCTCTTTGTCCATAATATGGCGGAGAGGGACTGCGGCCTGGGGATCGTGGCCGAGCCGTATCGTGTACCCGAGAGAAACTGGGTACAGAGCGCGGACGGCTTGGCCGCGATCACCTGGAGGAATGCGTCAACGTCTCCCCCGCTGGAATTTCTACAAGCGGGGGAGGGATACGTTATGGCGCAGTGGGGGCCCATCGTAGTTGTGGGCGTGTACCTCTCGCCAAACATCGATAAGAGAAAGTACTGTGAGAGGTTGCACGCCCTTGAGAGGCAAATAATCGGTCGCCATCCCGCCCCGGTCGTGGTAGCGGGGGACTTCAACGCTAAGTCTAGCGTCTGGAGTTCCCCGCGGAACGACTGGCGTGGTGGCGAGCTTTTGGAGTGAGCGGCGCGATGCGGACTCGCTCCCTGCAACACGGGGGGTGAGGACACATGCGTGAGAATGCGGGGCGGGTCCATAGTGGATCTCACATGGATGAGTACTCTGCGTTGATACCACTGCTT